>NC_081526.1:2260732-2290732 GCF_030273125.1 Centropristis striata | reverse complement strand
GTAAGTCACGTTAGCCGGTCGCATTAGTCGGTCACATTAGCCGGTCACAATAGCCGGTCACATTAATCGGTCACATTAGCCGGTCACATTAGTAAGTCACGTTAGCCGGTCGCATTAGTCTGTCACATTAGCAGGTCGCATTAGTCGGTCACATTAGCAGGTCTCGTTAGCCGGTCACATTAGCCGGTCACGTTAGTCTTCACGTTAGTCGGTCACGTTAGCCTTCACGTTAGCCGGTCACGTTAACCGGTCACATTAGCCGGCGCCATATTAACCTGCTGAAACAACACATATCACCACCCAGTGGCGAGGAGGAGGACACGTTCCCGTCAGTTATTAGAGATAGATTAGAGATAGAGATAGATTTTCTCAGTTGCACGTAAACAGGGACAAGGACAGAAGTCCTATTAGACGCTAATATCGATTTTTTTAGCATAGCTTGATTAAACTGTGCATGTAAAGGCACTGAGAGAACTGTATTGACAGCAGGCTCTCACCTTTCATCATATCCTTTCTTTTAATCAACACTTCTTCATGTGTACTGTCACAGAGCTCTGCAGGACGCCTCAAACACCGGAAAGGTTTCTGACATCACCGAGTCCTGAATGTGACAGTGACTGTCTCTGTCAGTTTAGATTGACACATATATAACAGATATTTACTGGGGAAAAGTGATAAAGACATGGTGCAGTAGAGTGACTTGAGAGAACAAAGAGAAGAGAACAAATAGAGAGAAACTTTGAGTTCACTACACACACACACACACACACACACACACACACCTACACTGTTATAATAGGATTAGAGGCTGTAAGCCACACACTCACACTCACGCTGGGCTTATTAAATCAATAATTAACAGCCACCCTCAGCTCTGTGTATGTGAGAGATTCTTCTGCTGGAACAATATGCTGCAACATTGTTCACTTTTATCCTCCTCCATCTTCTGTGACACCACTCGCTCTGTGTGTTTATCTATTATATGCGACTGTCACTTCTCTGAGGCCAATATTGATCTCTACGAGACTGAGAAAGATTCATTTTTTTATTCCAGGAAAGCCCTGATGGACACTTGAGACTTTAACTGAAGCACTTTGTGAAGGAGTCACAGTTACATATTGAGACTGAACCGACACCTCCATCATCAAGTGTGAAGTGAACACTGTCAGGTCAAAGACATGTTAAACTCACAGGCTGCTTCTATTGGGACACTTTAAAAACACATAAAAAAGGTGCAAAAACATCAATATTAGCTTTTCTGCTGCAACAACTTCTCTAAAGTTACTTTGTTCTTGTATTACTATTATATCGGACTTTCACACACCAGGGTTGTGTTTCTCATTAATTAATTTAGAGCCCAACCAATATGGGACTATTGAGACCGAAGCCAATATTGACTTTAGAGGGGGTTTTTCTCAAACGTAAAACTTTTTATACATTATTATACATTATACAAACATTGTCAGCTAAATCTATAAATGGTAACCGAAAAAATAAAAATAGCCAATAAAAGCTTAAAAGATCATTAATGTTAATTGCTGACTATAAAAAAAAAAGGAAAAATAATTAAATAAATATCATGGCAAGCCGTTCAGGAAATTATTATATATATGGATTCAAAACCTGAGAATATATATATAAAAATGAATAGCTAACATAATTTCTAAATCACGTCCTGCAACATTCTTTGCCTTATTGTGTAAAAATCGGACAGCATATACACCGATACCAATATGCTTTCGATAGACCAATATCAATCGATAATATCTGTAATTGTTATTAAGAGTACTTTCACACAGAATGCAGATTGCGGCAAAAAAACAAGAACAGATACATCCTTGCAACTTTACACTTTACTCTACACCTTTACACTGTTTGATGTTGTATCTTTGTACTGTAGAGTTATGAGTTGCACCAACAAAAATGTGGTTTGTGTGTTTTTTTTAATGTTTTTTTGTGTATTTGTGTCTTTTTATGTGTTTTTTGTCATTCTTTGTGTAATTTTTGTGTGTTTTTTGTGTTCAAAATGTTGATCCAGTAAGTCAAAATGAAAAAATGATCAGGTCATATAGGTGAGGTTGTGCTGAAAAAAAAAACTATGAGTGGTTTATACAGGCAGAATGAAAATGAGTCAAAATAGCCCCAAACTCCAAAGGGTTGAAACAGCAGCACACATTCTCAGAGGCAGGTTGAACATCAGAAGCAGAGCTCTACTTTAGCCGTTTAAACCATCTGCACACTAACTTCTAACAGCAGAATCGGCTGCTGTGAACTCAGATATGCATATAAATCTATTTATGTGTAAATCTATTTAATTGTAAAGGAGAACGGAGAACAGTGTGAACCAAAAGGAGAAACTTGATGGAGTGTGAAATGGAGGAGGCTGTTGTTGAGGTTGAGGTTTTATTGTTTGGTGGCCACAGAGACGCTGTGACCAATAAGAGAAAATGAGTTGAGTGGCACAACATCCAGTAAACACTCTGAGAGTCAGAGAAACAAACCTTCTGTCTACTCTTTGTATTTACTCTCTGTTATCTCTGTCAAGTCAATATCTATACCGATTATCAGACTGACCTCAGATCCTGTGTGTGTCTTGCTCATGATACGAAGGTGTGCATCCTCGATTTTTTAATTCATTTTTCCACATATCATTATTTACGTAGGACAGTTATTTATCGTGCTATCAGTTATTGGAATAATTGCCCACTGAATATACGTGAACTGAATAGTAAAGTATCTTTTAATTATTACTTGAGAATGCACTATTTAAATTTGTGAGTAGTGAATGAACATATTTACTGTATGAAAGTGAGAATTAATGCAATAGATATGAATGTAATAACTTATTCGGAATGATTTCTGATGACGTATATAATAATGTCTACAATGTTTAATTGTTAAGTGATTTTTGTTTTGTCTTGTGGACCCCAGGAAGACTAGCTCCTCCCACTTTTGGTGACAGCTAATGGGGATCTTTTTAACAATAAACAATAAACGTAGGACGTGTTGCGGCAGTGCACTGTTTCCGATCGGACGCCTTTTAGTGGAGCCCCGCCCCCTTTGTGGAAGCCCCGCCCTTTTTATGGGAGCGGGGCTTCCACCTGGTCAGTAACAGTAATCAGTAATTCACTCTGGATTTCCACCCTGACTCATCTCATCTGAAGTCTATTTATCCTACCTATCTTTAGGAGTTTTAATGTGGCTACAAGGTTCCATTTAACAATAATATTACAATAGTTTCCAGCAAATATCAATGTTCAGTGTGTATGTTCTGGATGGTGTGGTACCTTATGAACAGTAAGTGTTTTATGGAGTTGCAGACGTTGTAAGCAGAGATTATATTGGTCAACCGATATATCAGCCGGCCAATAAATCGGGCCAACATTTGCGTTTTCTACTTGTATCAACATGTTTCTTTTTTTTGTTTAAATTGAGACTTGTGTAACATTTGTTATCATTGTGTCATTTTTATCATGTAAATGGAGGAAGAAAAGGCAATATCGGCTTCAAGAATCGGCCCAAAAAAAATCGACAGCACATATTGGGGATCGGTTAAGATTGATGTTTCTTATGTTGCATCACTATATAATTCAGGTTGACATTCATGTTGCTTAGCGTAATGCCCATAATCATTTGATATGAGATACTTACATGCAATATAGTATATCAGCTAATTGGGTTCATGTTAATGTACTTTTAGTGCAGCATACATATATGCATATATATGTATATATATATAGCATATAATGTGCTAGCTCACCATTAGCATGCTAAGCGGAGATTTAAGCCCTTTCTTCTGCATCAGTTTGATCCATTGAAAACAGTAAAAACAAAACTTTATTAACTGACAGCTAAGCATAATACAGAGAGAAAGATAGCGTTTCTGTAAGGGCTGCAACTAACGATTATTTTCATTATCTATTAACCTGTCGAAGATTTATGAGTTGTTTGGTCAATAAAATGTATAAAAATCTCAATGAGTGTTTCCCAAACCACAAGATGACGTCCTCAAATCTCTTGTTTTGTCCACAAACCAAAGAGATATTCAGTTTATTGTCATAAAGGAACAAAGAAACCAGAAATATTCACATTGAAGAAGCTGAAATCAGAGAATTTGGACTTTTGCCTTTTAAAAAAACTGCTCAAACCAATTATTGGATTATCAAAATAGTTGACGATTTAATAATCAATTATTGTTCGATTAATTGTTGCAGCTCTAGTTTCTGTGTTATTTAAGTTACACTACGCAAGAGTATTACACCTCATTATACATCTCACTTTCACACACAACCTCATTTGGCCATAATTGAAAAATCTACTTAATCTCCCACTATATGAACATATACTTCCTGCAGGCGCTGCACTAGTTTATTGTAAGAGAGTTGAACTGGAAACTAGGATATGTTTTATTTTTTTCAATTAAAAAGTGACCCCATGAAGCAGGATGCTTTGTGTGGCTCAGTGTGCTGCAGTTTGAACCAGTCAGACTCTTCTAGAAGTGGAAACTCCTCATCGCTGGAGTTTCTCCTCAGATCTGAAGCTGCTCTTATATAGTGTCTGTAAGAAACACTGTTCAGGCCTCCAAGACAATTTGCTATTGAGCAAAATTAACCATTTCAGGGTTTATTTCACTGCTTGAATCATCTCATCTTCCGATTTAAATCCATGTAATAACTTGCATGTTACTTGCCTCTGTAACAGACTCGGAGCATCATTTTAGGCTCCAGGTCTACAGAGAGTAGAGTGAAACTAAAAGCCTTCTAACCACTGAAGTGCCTGCATAGAAATGACAAGTATGATCAAAAACTGCAATCTTAAGCTTTGCACTGTGGCACAAGGCGAGTCACTTAAATACTAGACGAGCAGGACGAGAAAGAACCTCAGTGGTTCTCAGTAAAATGCTGCTTCGCCAAATTCTGCTGCACTTTGCACAAAAATGTCGACTGTTACAGCAATTTCATACTTGTAGCTGTCTTATCTGACTAAAAAGTGTTAACAAATTAAGCCAGAAATGTATTAATATGTAGATAAAATATTACCACACACCTGTAGAGTACTTTTGTTAACTTCCTGCATATTTAATTTTGAAAAACAGAGAGATGTGGATAGAAACCTGTTTTATATTTGGCTGCTCTTTCACTTTTTACAAGCTGCTGGTAATCGTGCATTCAGACACAAAATGTGTTTTCAGGGACAGACAGTGAACACATTTACTAACAGGCTAATTTAAATTCAGATATATTCATAAAATACTGTTACAGCTCATCAAAGGAGCTGTTGAAATGTAATTCATAGTATTTTTTTGTGTCTTGCATGAGGCAATTTTTATACCGTGAATCTAATGTTTTGCAACCCTGCATCTAAAACCCTTTTAACATCAGTGGTGGAAAAATAAGTTAATATTAAAATACAGTGGAAATAGCTCCGAGTCATCACATCTGTCCAAGTCAAATTAGTCACTAAAAGTAGATGATTGTTAAAACCAGGTGGTAACCTCCAGGTCTGAGCAGGGAGGCAAACCAGGAAGTGCTTTAAGCTGCATTCTACTGAAAATTCCAGCAGGGGGCGCTGACGGCTGCAGAAGCATTTTGTTCCATTCATTTCAATACAAAATGAGAAAACTTCTCACTTGATTTATTCCCTCAGAAATGTTTTTCAGGACAACACTATGGTCTCAATCACTAGTAAAAAAATCTTCTTCAAGACAATCTGATGTTAATAGTGTAAATAATGGCCCCATTTAGAAGAAAATAGAAGATAAAGAATCGTATGATTTGGGGCGGGGCTACCTTTGATTGACAGGTCACTAACAAGGCGAGCTGTCATCAGGAGAGAAGCAGAACAATGCGTATCCACGGCAACGTGTCAATAAAGTTATATATAACGTTATATAGATATAAAAAAGGAGGTTTAGCGGTTTGGTCTCATAACTTTGAGCCTTTCACTGTATTTTCACTTAATGACAGTTTATCTGAAGGTTTTGTTCATTAAATGTCTTGTTTGCTGCTCAGTTTTCTGAGGTCAGTAACCAAAATTTGGTTTATGTTTTATTTTTACCAAAACTAACATCAGTTAATGTTACTTAACACAGTTTATTGGTTAGTTAAACTAAAAGTGTTTATTGAATTTCTAATTTTCCTCCACCAATACCAGACAAAGGACGGAAAAATAATAACAAAATGAAATATTTAAGAATTGAGCAATAGTCACAGATAAATAACAGCAAAAAAACAGTAAAACAAATCCATAAATAATAAATAATTGTTATATACAGCCATGGAACAAAATTATTAGACCATTGTTTTCTTCAATTTCTTGTTCATTTTAATGTCTGGTACAACTAAAGGTTCATTTGTTTGGACAAATATAATGATAACAACAAAAATAGCTGATAAGAGTTGAATTTAAGAGCTGATATCTAGACATTTAACATGGTTTTATTCATAATAACCAAAATCATTATAAAGAAAACCATGGAAAATGTCTAGAATGCACCATTAGCCGCCGGACTCTCTATGTGCTGCAATGTAAATAATCTAATTAACGGAATATTAATCCTCTGTTTAACGGTGATGTTTGTTGCTGAAAGTGGGGGGGACTTTAGATTTAGAAATGTCAGATAATGTATCTTGTTTTAAGAGTTTATTTCTTATTTTAAGTGTTCAACATGCTTATTTCTAGATTTAACAATCTTAATTTAATAAATCTTGTCAAGGTAAATTATCTGTCCATGCAGCAAGATCATTTCCCTCAGATTTACTGTTTGGTCTGGTTTTTAAACACCTTTTTTTTTTTTGCAGTGCCCCGTCCCTATAGTGCCATCTGCACGCATAATGTGTTGCAATGTAGAAAACCCCCAAAATAACACTGTTAGCTTACTTCTTCTATTACTACAAACAAATCATTTGAAGAGCATTTAAACTGGGATGATTCTGCTGTTCCTGTTGATCTATATAAGCAGCTGAACACCGTAACCACGGCGATCAATATGAGTTTACACTGAACATAACAACACAGCAGAGAGATGCTGGTTTTAATCCCAGTACACTAACACGGGTATTACAATACTGTGTGTACTGTCTGAGAGACTTAATTTGTGAGGTTTCACTTCAAAGGAGCCATTAGCATACGGAGCAGAGCTGCAGGTTAACGGAGCTCTGAAGGAAAATGAAGGAATTAAAGGGACTAAATGGAGGTGTTTGGAGAACTGGAACACACTCCGGATCCTGGAGTCACTCATCTGTCAACTCTATTGCTCGGCAACACTAACACTCCCGCGGCAACCCAGTGTCTGTGTGTGTGTGTGTGTGTGTGTGTGTGTGTGTGTGTGAGGGATGGTAGATGGGACAGGATGTTCCACTCGGCTCATATCCTCATCCATTCCTCCAGCACCGGACCATTTTCTGTCCCCTGTAGTCCATCTATACACACACACACACACACACACACACACACAGACAGACACACACACACACACACACACACTCTCTCTCTCTTTAACTGTGATTACTCTGCTCGCTCTTCTCTCGCTCACCCGTCCTTGGAGGGGCAACGGGCCATTACAACTTTTTTCCTCCAGGAGTGTGTGTGAAAAGACAGTTTGTGTGTGTGTGTGTGTGTGCGTGTGTGTGTGTGTGTGTGTGGTAATAGCATAGTAAATCTGCAGAGGTCTTTTTCCACTCTGCTGTGAGAGCCGCATTCGATCTTCGCTCTGCTGTTTTATTGGAGCAGACACTCAAGTACAACACAAACACACACACACACACACACACACACACACACACACACATATATAGACACACACACATTCATGCACAGACAGAAAGGTGTAACCTGTAAGTTAAGATGATGTTAATGTGCTGGGTTTTAGAAATACATTATTTAAATAAAACGGGAAGAAGAAAGGAATATAACTATATGCAAACATCAGCATACACACACACAAACACACAAACACAAGCACATACACAAATACACACAAACACATACAAATATACACATTCCACACACACACACACACACAAACACACGTCCAACACAGCTGTTGGACGTCAGCGTTTCACTTTCTGCCTCTAAGAAATTCCTCTTCTTTGGTATTAAAACTTACTGTAAACATTGTTTACCTCCTTCAACCAAAAAGATGAAAACTTCTAAGTCCGTGCTCCAAATGTAAAATATTCACTGAACTTGTTTGAGTTTATAACTATAAGTACTTTTATTTCATAAACTTCTGTCGCTGCGTATTTCTGTTAAATCTTTATTTTCCCCTGTTGTTATTTGTAACGGTGCACTTTGATCATAAAGCGACTTTAGGGGGAAAAAATCATTTTTTTTGGCCGTATTGCGCCCTTCGGCCTTCTGAATCAGGTTTATATTATATATTATATATATATATTATATATATTAGGGCGTGGTATTTAAATGAGGCTTGTTTCGAGCCGCCACATTTATCACCAGCCGATCATTCTCACGCTGTGATTGGAGAGATACGATGGTTTGATAAATCCCACGTGAATCCTGTCGTCAGACCAAATATCAGATCAGATCTGATCTGGTTTGATAAATGAATAAATAAACTGTTTCTAGAGAATCAGCAAATAATAATATATTGTTTTTATTTGAATACGCAAAATGTAAAACAAGGAATTATGCCAAAATGCAGCTACACACTCATGCAAACGTCAGCACAAACACACACACACACACACACACGCACACACACACACACACAGTCTGGCAGTAATTCAGTGCACTATTGATTCACTTTCCATCTATAATTCATGATACAACACACACCTCAGGTGAAGCAGACACACACACTCACACAAACACACACACACACGCACACACACTCACACATATATACACACACACAGACAAACAGAGACACAGACTGGCAGTTTCTGAGAAGTAGGAAGACGAGAAACACAACACCGCTCACTGTGTATAAACTTAGACACACACACACACACACACACACACACACACTCACACACACACACACACACACACACACACACACACACTCACACACACACACACACACATACACACACACACACACGCGCACACACACACACACACACACACACACACACACACACACACAGAGCAGTCTAGCCGGCAGCTAGCAGGAGTTCATTCATCTCCACCTTGTCTTCACCTCTCCATCACCTCCTCCTCCTCCTCCTCCTCTCTTTTGCCACATCCCTCTAACTTAGCCAAGCTGCCACACTTCACTAGCCTCCTCTCACTCATCCTCCTCTTTTACCTCCCCTCTTCTTCTTCTTCTTCCTCTTCTTCAAGGAAAGCTCTGTATATTTATGATGATAGAGTTTGAACATGACGTGCTGTAAATGTGGATGGATTATAAGTGTTTCTGTTGTTGTTATAGATGAACTCTGCTCTCCACTTAAGGTTTAACATTTGTTTTAAGACTATGATTACTGCATATATACAGTCATGGAAGGAAATATCAGACCATTGATTTCTTCAATTTCTTGTTCATTTTAATGTCTGGTTCAACTAAAGGTCCATTTGTTTGGACAAATATAATAATAACAATCATAAGACTTTGATTTCAGAGCTGATATCTAGACATTTAACATGGTTTTCTGGATAATGATTGTGGTTATTTTTAAGAAAACCATGTTAAATGTCTAGATATCAGCTCTTAAATCAAACTATTATGATTGTTATCATTATATTTGTCCAAACAAATGGACCTTTAGTTGTACCAGACATTAAAATGAACACGAACTTGAAGAAAACAATGGTCTAATCATTTTATCCAACCACACCGCACCTCTCTCTTTGTTTAGTTTTATTTCCTGTGTCTGGTTTTCATTCCCTGTTGTTTGTCTTGTTTAAACTCATGTACAGTGTCCTTGAGTGTTAGAAAGGCGCTTATAAATTCAATGTGTTATTACATTACAAAAATGTATGTAAAAAAGACTAAACAAAACACAAAATGACCAAAAATTGATGTAAAAACGACTAAAAAAAGACACAAAATGACCAAAAATTGATGCAAAATTGACTATATAAGACACAAAATGACAAATAATGATGTAAAAATGACCAAAAAAGACCAAAAATGTATGTAAAATTGACAAAAAAAAAAAAAAAAAAGACACAAAATGACTAAAATACAGTTGTTTTCTTCAATTTCTTGTTCATTTTAATGTCTGGTACAACTAAAGATTCATTTGTTTGGACAAATATAATGATAACAACAAAAATAGCTGATAAGAGTTTAATTATAGAGCTGATATCTAGACATTTTCCATGGTTTTCTTAATATTTTCTTGGTTATTATAAAGAAAACCATGTTAAATGTCTAGATATCAGCTCCAACTCCTCCGCTGCTCTGCTGGGCAACAGTTTATCTCTGATTCGTTGGTCATTTTGTGTCTTTTGTTGGTCATTTTGCCCTTTTTGGGGGATTTTTTTGTGATTTTTTTTTGTCATTTTGTGTCTTTATTAGTCATTTTTACATCTATTTTTGTATATTGTGTGTTTTTTTGTCATTTTTACATGTATTTTTGGTCATTTTGTGTCTTCTTTAGTCATTTTTACATCGATTTTTGGTCATTTTGTGTCTTTTTTAGTCATTTTTACATCTATTTTTGTTGATTTTGTGTCTTCTTTGTCATTTTTACATGTAGAGTCATGGAAAAATTCTTGATATGAAACAAAATCATTATGAATAAAACCATGTTAAATGTCTAGATATCAGCTCTTAAATTAAACTCTTACCAGCTATTTTTGTTGTGCTCATTATATTTGACCAAACAAATGAACCTTTAGTTGTACCAGACATTAAAATGAACAAGAAATGAGAGAAAACATGGTTTAATTTAATTTAATTTAACATGGTTTTATTCATAATGATTTTAGTTATTATCGCGACTTTATTACTTTTAACCCTTTAAAGCCAAGTGTATCATATTTGATACATACGTTTTTGAGACCTCTACATCATCAGTGTGATATTTTTTCCCCTGAAAAACCTGATGAATACATGAATTGATGATTAAAAAAAACTGAGCAACAAATTTCACAAAAATACCAGATGTAACAAAAATGATTTGCTGAAAAAAATCTGTCATTGCTGTGTGAAAACTTCATATCAGCAGATGTATGATGTTGTTTTATATGGAAAAAAATATTTTGTATGTTTGAGGAAAATGTTAAAAGGAAAGTCAAAGTTTTATTTGGTTGAAAATATTAGGTTTTATGTGATTATGTGAGTTCAAGAAAAGCAAATTGTGAGCAACAAATTGCACAAAAAGACCTGATATATCAAATATGATCCAAATTAAATTCATATATGAAAATTTATATTGAATTTAAAAAAATGTTAGCCGGTTCAACAAGCACTCCAGTTTTGAAAATTTAGAATTTTCTGGCAGTTATTTCACGGTTCAGGCTTTATAGGGTTAAATATCCTCCTGAAACTGTTTGGCCCGTCTAGATTGCATGTTGTTTAAACCAGCTGTTCTCAACCTTGGGGTCGGGACCCCAATTGGGGTCGCGAGATGATTTCTGGGGGTCATGTGTTAATGTGTTTAAGTCTTTTTGGTCACTTCATTTCTTTTTTTTTTGTCATTTTGTGTGTTTTTTGTCATTTTGTGTGTTTTTTTGATCATTTTGTGGTCAATTTGTGTCTTTTTTGGTCATTTTGTGTCTTCTTTGATTATTTTGTGGTCAATTTGTGTCTTTTTTGGTCATTTTGTTTCCTTTTTTGGTCATTTTGTTTCTTTTTTGGGTGATCTGAACTGTGAGATTGTGTTCAGTGGGGGGGGGGGGGGGGGGTCACGGACAACGTGCATGTTGGGGGTCGCGACTCAAAAAGGTTGAGAACTACTGGTTTAAACTGACATACATACACTGTTACATAACCAGATATGTTCTTCTTCTTCTTGAGTGATGAAAACGTGCGTGTGATGCTACAAAGAGCTGAAGAAGAGAAGAGCAGCGATCCTCCGAGAGTCAGACTTCCTGTCACACTCAGTTAGAACACAAACACACTTATCTTTAATCTGCCCTCAGACGCTTGTACAATGTCACTAAAACTTTCATCTCCACATTGAATATTCCTTGTGAATATTACCCGTGATGATGTACTTTCATGAGTGAACGTCTGACTGAGTGAATGAGTGAGAGAGAGAGGAGGTGACAGAAGGAGGAGAAGGAGACGAGAAGGAGCAACGACAGCCAGCTTCACTACACAAAGATCTGGATTTCATGCATATTCATAAGGCTCATTTCCATCTGAGCTGTGAGAGAATGCGTGGCTATGAAAGAAAAAAGAAGAAGAAATAAAACACGTGGACGTGGAGCAGAGCTTGTTAAATATGCAGGCTGCTGAGAGGATGAATGTCTTACCTGATGGATCCAACCAGTCCAGCAGGAGGAGAGAACAGAAGGAGAGAGAGGGATTAATATCACTACCTGCTGACAATATTTATCTTAATAAGTCCTACAACAATATTTTACACTGGAAATAATACACATAATAAGGTACACTGTAAAAAAATGTCTGTAGATTTTACGGTGGAAAACTGTAAAATGATAAATGAGTTAATACAGTTTCAGTAACAATGAAACACTGTAAATGTATATATCAACCAAAACAGTATTTTTACAGTTTAAAATATATATATACATTACTCTACTGTAAGGCAAAATACTGTAATATATATACATATATATATATATATATATATATATATGCATATATGTATATATATATATACGCCACTACTGTAATTTTTGCATTTATTCTTTGTAAAAATACTTTTTCTCACTGTTAAATGTACTAAACACCATATCTCTAACAGAAATATACTGTAATATTTAATGGTAAAATCTTTAATTTATGCTGCATTTATAAAGTATTTTCTTGTCAATTATATGGCAGAACAGCGTTTCTTTTGATGGAAAAACTTTTTTTTTTTTACGGTAAAATATGTATTAAAATGTGAAATCAACAGTGTTAATATATTTTTTCTGTAATATTAGAAAAAGTTCTACCGTATTTATAACGGTGAAGTTCTGGCAACCACAGCTGCCATTTTTTAAACGTAAAAACAACTCTTTTTAATTTTTTTTATAGTGTAACTGCATCCTAGGGCTGGGAGATATGGACCAAAAGTCAAATCCCGATATATATGTACCTTTGTTTTCTTCAGTTTCTTGTTCATTTTAATGCCTGGTACAACTAAAGGTATCTAGACATTTTACATGTTTTTTATGATAATGATTTTGGTTATTATCAAGAATGTTTCAATGACTGTAGATGTAAAAATGATCAAAAAAGACACGAAATTGACAAAAATCGATGTAAAATTGACTAAAAATTATGCAAAATGACAAAAAAAGGATGTAAAAATGACTAAAAAGTCCAAAAATGTATGTAAAAATAGCTAAACAAGACACAAAATGACAAAAATAAAGTTGTTTTCTTCAATTTCTTGTTCATTTTAATGTCTGGTACAACTAAAGGTTCATTTGTTTGGACAAAAATAATGATAACAACAAAAATAGATGATAAGAGTTTAACTTCAGAGCTGATATCTAGACATTTAACATGGTTATCATGATAATAAAAAGTAAAAAGTATCAGCATCAAAATGTACTTAAAGTATCAAAAGTAAAAGTACTCGTTATGCAGAATGAACCCACTGAGCTTGTTATAAATCATTCAAATATACTATTAGATTATTTGTATTGATGCATTTTTGTAAGCAGCATTTAACATTTGCACAAGTTCTTAACGAGGGTTCTTAATTAATAAAAATGCATAATTATTTTTGTATTGATCATGTTTTTCATGTTAAATCTTGACCAGAAAAGTAAGTAGTAACTAAAGCTTTCAGCTAAATGTGGAGTAAAAAGTACAATATTTTCCTCTAAATGTAGTGAACTAGAAGTATTAAGTTACATAAAATGGAAATACTCAAGTAAAGTACAAGTACCTCAAAGTTGTACTAAAATACAGCACTAGAGTAAATATACCTAGTTACTTTCCACCACTGGTTTCATGAAAACCAGGCCGGTAGTTTTTTTTTTTTTTTACATAACGCTGCTATCAAACAGACAAACAAATCAAAGGGAAAACAGTCTCCATGGCGATAGAGATAAACGTGTGATGGATATTTAACTGAGGACCAAAGTGTCTGACCAGAAACCATCAGACTGACAGTTTACTGAAAACATAAATATTGCTCATTGTATTTCTGCTGCTGCTGTCAGAGAAATATGAGAAATGGAAACAAAGAAAAATAATACAATGCATTCCAAGAATGCCATGATAGACTTTTTCTGCATAGAGTTCAGATAAACTGCAGTGTTTTTAGTGTTTTTGACTTATTTTGACATTCCTTCAGTATGTAGGTCATGATGACGCCATCAGAAATGTGATATTCTAACATAATTATTTCATCTATGTCATCATTTTGTCCCCTGTCGTTTTACTTAATCAGGTTTCAAAGAGACCTGAGAGCAAAACACGTTCATCCCAACGACAAATTCTGCATATGAACCAGCTTCCTGTTTCACATAAACTCTCTGGGCTGTTAAATAAATGAAAAACAAACATGTTTAACTGCATGTAGTGTAGTAACTGAAGCCCCATGAGAACCATCAGGTGGCATGTCATGATTTGTGTTGTTGTTGCATCATTTAATCAGCTGCCGCTCCGATTTGTTTAATGATGTAATAACTCCAGTAATGTGACAAGATATTGAATATTATCTTTCTCTGTGTGTCGCTGCCTGTAAGAGTTCAACAAATGTGGAAGTTTGTATGCACTGCAAAAAAGGTGTGTCTAAAAACCAGATAAAACAGTAAATCTGAGGGAAATGATCTTGCTGCATTAAATCTAGAAATAAGCATGTTGAACGCTTAAAATAAGAAATTAACTCTTAAAACAAGATAAATTAAAGCTGATTTGTTTCTTACCAAGATACAAAAAACTTAAGATTTAGAAGTGTTAGATAATTTATCTTGTTTTAAGAGTTAATTTCTTATTTTAAGCGTTCAACATACTTATTTCTAGATTTAATAATCTTAATTTAAGAAAAAAAATCACATTTTATGTTGGACTAAAGGACTAAAAAATGACAAAAAAACGACACAAAAAGACACAAAATTACTAAAAAGACACAAGATTAACAAAAAACCAACAAAATTAACAAAAAAGACACAAAATGAGAAGACAAAATTACAAAAAAAACCCACAGAAGACACAAAATGACAAAAAAAGACTCAAAAAGACACAAAATTACTAAAAAGACACAAAATTAACAAAAAAGACACAAAATGAGAAGACAAAATTACAAAAAAAACCCACAGAAGACACAAAATGACAAAAAAAGACTCAAAAAGACACAAAATGACTAAAAAAGACACAAAATGATCAAAAAAAGACACAAAATGACTAAAAAAGGACACAAAATGATCAAAAAAAGACACAAAATGACTTACAAAGACACGAAAAGACATGACAAGGATTCAAAAATGGACAAAAATGCCCAGGACTCCACAGAGTTAACACAACAGAGTCGTGGGGGTCGGAGGTGTGGCAGGAGGAGGTGAACCTTGTTGTCTCCTCATCACCACCCAGAGCTTTAGCTCCTACTGAGCTTTAATAAGGAGGCTGCTTCTCACTGTGGTTAACCAACTGCCCACATGCTGCAAAAGCTCCAAAACTGACTCAATATTCACACCTAGAAAGTTAAAATGCATGTGGGACTAACAAAAAAAAGGTAAAAGAGGAAAATTAGCTATGAGAGAGAGATGAGGGATGAGGGGGCAGGTGAGGCTGCTAGGGGTGACAGGTTGTCATGGATGCGCCCTTTCTATTGGTCCCCCCCCCCCCCTCTAGACCCCTGTTACTGTGGCGACAGGGGGCCGTGAGTGACAGATGGTTGCCGAGGCGTGTCGGCGGTTGTTGAGAGTACTAAATGTGTCAATCACAGTCACAGATATAAAGAGCTTAAAGGATATAAGCATGGCCAAAAGAAACAAACCACAGAGTTTAATATGGAGCTAAATACACTTGATGCAGACTCAACGCTTGGAGCAACTGAAGCTTGTAAGACTGCACATATTAGGACGATTATTAATCACCATTATTCATCATGTTAGGGAAAACATCTGTATTTTTATTGCACTACTTTAAAACAAACAATTTTTAGTGTCTGGTGCTTGTTGTAAACAAACAGAGATCGCTAAGCTAACACCTGCAGCAGCAGCACATAGGCCTACACACTGTACTGCTACAGAGCTAACTGTTAGCCTGTTAGCACATACACACTGTACTGATACAGAGCTAACTGTTAGCCTGTTAGCACATACACACTGTACTGCTACAGAGCTAACTGTTAGCCTGTTAGCACATACACACTGTACTGATACAGAGCTAACTGTTAGCCTGTTAGCACATACACACTGTACTGATACAGAGCTAACTGTTAGCCTGTTAGCACATACACACTGTACTGCTACAGAGCTAACTGTTAGCCTGTTAGCACATACACACTGTACTGCTACATAGCTAACTGTTAGCCTGTTAGCACATACACACTGTACTGCTACAGAGCTAACTGTTAGCCTGTTAGCAAATACACACTGTACTGCTACAGAGCTAACTGTTAGCCTACGCAATGAATATAGCTATAGTGCATTAAATGTATAAAATGTAAAGAATGTATAAAAGATCCTGATTTTGAAGATTTGCTATCTTTTATGTTCTTGGTTTTCTTTTTGGTTTTCTTTTCTTTTCTTTTTTCTTTTCTTTTGTTTCTTTTTTCTTCACTATTCCGATTGTTAATTCTTTAAGTTTGTTCTAATTTAAGTTGTATGTACTGTGTATTATATGTCGGACCCCAGGAAGAATAGCTGCTGTTGTGCTGCAGATAATGGGTATCCAAATAAAACAATAAACAATAAACAAACGAGTCTCCAATAACACCAGAAAAAGTCGCTGGATTTGTCACTAAAAGGGTCTGAAAAGTCGCTAAATATAGCAACAAGTTGCTATCACGATCACGATTAAAATTCGATTAATTGTGCAGCCCTAGTACATATTCTGTAAAAAGGTTTATTAGAAGGTATTTACTTGCAAGAGTTACACAAAATAACTTGTTTTCTGTTTGACATTTCACACCCAGTGCATGCTGGGAAAGGCTGCAGCACCCTGCAGACCTGATCATGATAAGTCGTTCACTAAATGGGTAGATGGATGCATGTGCATAAATAATGAATTATTTAGCAGCTGAGCACTAATTACACTTTTAGTTAACTCTTCCTGTCAAGAAGCAAACACTCACATTTTAAAGAGAGAACATCTGAGTGATGTTTTTTTGCTTTTTTTTCAGTATTTTGGAGGAAAAACAGAGAGATGTGGATAGAAACCTGTTTTATATTTGGCTGCTCTTTCACTTTTTACAAGCTGCTGGTAATCGTGCATTCAGACACAAAATGTGTTTTCAGGGACAGACAGTGAACACATTTACTAACAGGCTAATTTAAATTCAGATATATTCATAAAATACTGTTACAGCTCATCAAAGGAGCTGTGGAAATGTAATTCATAGTATTTTTTTGTGTATTGCATGAGCCAGTTTTAATACTGTGAATCTAATGTTTTGCAACCCTGCATCTAAAACCATGTTAACATATATCTAGCTTTAGTAAATATTCAGATAATATATATAAAGTGAACAGAGAGTAAACATTGTTGAACAGGGAACAATTTTGCAAAATAAACAAACACCAATGTAGCACTTAGGGCTGGGCGATATATCGATGTATTTTTATTTTTTAAAGGTGATATGGAATTAGACCATATCTTGTATATCAATATAGTTTAGTATATATTTTTTTCCTTTATTTATATATGCCCTTACTAGGGTTTGTCATATTTAGTTCTTTTGTACCTATTTTATTTTATTTAAGATATTTATTTTATTTTTATTTAGGAAATTTTGGATTTAAATGTGCACTTTATGGAACTTATATTTTTAAAAAGGTTCTCATGTTGTTATACAATATTTATGTTCACTTACATAATACATGCATATATAAAAATCCAATAAAAATATTTAGAATATATATAAAACAATCTGAGTGGGTCCATTCTGCATAACGAGTACTTTTACTTTTGATACTTTAAGTACATTTTGATGCTGATACTTTTGTACTTTTACTTCAGTAAGTTTTGAATGCAGGAGTATTTTAACAGTGTGGTATTAGTACTTTTACTGAAGTAAAGGATCTGAATACTTCTTCCAACACTGTTTTTTCCCCATATAATGTTGCCTACATTACCCACAATGCACCAGGACTTCCAACAGCTAAGTCAGAGATGTGTGTGTCTGTTTAATGTTGAAGAAGTCCAGAAACATCACCACTTTATAACTCTACACACTTTGCTTTTTACAACTTTTATCATACATGCAGTATGCATGCAGTATTTTAAACCCTAAAATACATTTTGATGTGTTAAGGAGTTCCTCTTTAGCAAAGATATGTTTATAACAACATATAATCACACTATGGGAGTTGAGAGCAGATTGACAGATGAAACTAAAGGACACTGAGAGAGTAAAACCTCTGGACATCGTTCTGATCTGATCATATCACGGTGATGATGATTCCTCTGGAAGTCGATAATAATCATTAGAATCATCTCCAGCCTGCTGGCTGACAAACACAAAGGTTTATTTTGAAAGTGTCTGCAAAATGCTCACTGTCAACATATTTGACAGGATTGGAGAAACATGTTGCCTCCAAAATAAAACTGGCGAAGCATATTAATATTACAACCAAATAGAAAAAGTGACATATATTCAACGGAAAACTACATATATATATATCGTCATATTGTATATATGTTATGTATATGTTTGGACGGGTTGATGGCTAATTTCATTGTCCTATTACTTGTCAGCTATTCTCAACCTTGGGGTCCTGACTCAAATTGGGGTCGCGAGATGATTTCTGGGGGTCAGCTCTGTCTCCACTGTGTTAAAGTGTTTATGTGTTAATGTGTTTTAGTCATTTTGGTCATTTAATGTCTTTTTTTTTGGTCATTCTGTGTCTCTTTTTGATCATTTTGTGTCTTTTTTTGATCATTTTGTGGTCAATTTGTGTCTTTTTTTGTCATTTTGTTTCTTTTTTGGGTCATTTTGTGTCTTTTTTTGGTCAATTTGTGTCTTTTTTTGGTCATTTTGTGTATTTTTTTGGTCATTTTGTGTCTTTTTTTTGTTATTTGGTGTCTTTTTTTAATCATTCTGTGGTCAATTTGTGTCTTTTTTGGTCATTTTGTGTCTTTTTTGGTCATTTTGTGTCTTTTTTTGGTGATCTGAACTGTGCACATGAGAACTACTGCTCTATGCAATGACAATAAAGGCAATTCTGATATCTTACGTTGAGACGAAAACACTTTTGTTTTTGTAAAGTATGTAATCTGCATTTTGAAATATGATGCATTCTGTTTTACACATTGTCCCGACTTTTTTTTTTTTTTTTAAATCAAGGTTAAACATAAAGGTAGCAGCGATGCAGATGATGTAATATGAACAACATATTATATTATGAATACTACTATACGGCTGACAGATTGTTTGGCGTGTTTGGAGCATTTCTCTCTTCCTGTTACTATGTTTCCAAGAAGTCGTTGCCGAGCCAGAGAGACAGAGAGACATAAGTGATGGTGACACATCGGACCACTCAGAAAAGGTTAAACTGGATTGAACTCTGCGTCCACTGAACAATCTGGACATCTGACGAGACGGTTTAAAATGAAAGGAACAGACAGACGTAAAGGAGAGCGACGGCTGATTCTCAACACTGAACTCAGTAAAACAACCTGATGTTAAAGTCTAAGAATGCTACATCCAAATGTAAAGAGATACACCATGTTAGTTTGATGGGCATTGTGAGTATTGAATATATAATATAATATATAAAAATATATGAAATCTTTAAAGGCCGTTTTCTCAAAATTAGCTTTTTCCTCATGCTCTGAGCCATAAATCTCAACTTGGGCTTCACTTTTAGACAACAAACTCACCAGTTGTATTCCTAACTAAACTCCCCTTAAAAAAATAGTTTTTGGAGTGTAAACCTAAGGAGGAACTAGGGCTGGGCGATATATCGATATAAGAAATATATCGATATATTTGTTAACGTGATATGAAATTAGACCATATCACATATATCGATATAGTTCATTTTCCCCCTTTATATGTATATATATTGTCATATTTAGTTATTTTGTAATGTTCGTTATTCTTTTCTCATATAAATATATTTATTTCAGAAAAAGATTGGCCTATTTTATTTCATAGGCTAATTTTATTTATGTTTTATGTTTTTAAATTCAGTTAGTTTTAATGAGTTTTTAGAGTAAGTTTGCTAGTTTTGGTTAGTTATATTTAGTATTTTTTTGAAATGCTTTAGTTTTAGTTTAGTTTTTATTAGTTGTAGTTTTTTGTAATGGGGTATTTGTTGGGTGGGAGATTAAAAGAGGTCACAGTAAATTTTGCCTTTATTTCCTTTGTCTGATCCATCTTCATTATGTATGAAAAAAGCTGACAAAGACGAAAACGAAGGACATTTTCATTATAATTTTAGTTAGTTTTGTAACCACACAATACAGTTTCAGTTAATTATCTTATTTTATTTTTTTTTAAAAACTCTCATTTTTATTTGTATTTCAGTTAACGGAAATGTATTTTCAATTCTAGTTTTCGTTATTTCGTTTTCGTTAAGTATAATAACCACTATGTAGGAAGTACAACACACACACACACACACACACACACACACACACACACTTTTTTGGGTCATTTTGTGTCTTTTTTTGGTCATTTTGTGTCTTTTTTGGTCATTTTGTTTCCTTTTTTAGTCATTTTGTGTCTTTTTTTAGTCATTTTGTGTCTTTTTTTGGTCAGTATAATAACCACTATGTAGGAAGTACAAACACACACACACACACACACACACACACACACAGATCACACATGTTTGAGCCCTGTAGTCAAAGGGAACAAAGTGAGGTTCTTCCCCGAGGCTCTCCTCTGAGAACTTGTTGAAAAGGAGATTCCTCCACCATGATGTCAGTCCTCCACACACACACACACACACACACACACACACACACACACACACACACACACACACACACACACACGCACACACACACACACACACACACACACACACACTCTTGCACTGACAACAAAGATGATTGGATGGGAAGCTGTTGGCACTGACCAATCCCGTTACATTAACATGCAGAGACAGCAGAGTGTGTCTACCTTCCTCCTCCCTGAACGTCTCTATCCTCCTCCTCCTCCTCCTCCTCCTCCTCCTCCTCCTCCTCCTCCTCCTCCTCCACCTGGCATGTTTCTCTCTATCACATGTCACATCTCTCTCTCTTCCTGTCTCTATCTCTGACTATCTTCTTTCCTTCCTGTTCTGTCTCATCTTGTAGCTCCGGGGTGTTTTTGTGTTTTTTTTGTGTTTTTTTTCCTGATTTGTCTCCGGTTGTTTCTCAATTTTCAGTCTCACTTCACTTTAAAGCTGTTTACTGACAACACAAACAAAGGCAATTAATAAGGAAAAAAGAGGGAATGCACCAAATCTATCCAGAATAACAACGATTCATACTATCATACTGTAATGTGGTAATAGAGCCTAGGGCTGGGCGATGTGGACCAAAAGTCATATCCTGATACATTTAGGTTATTATTTGTTTAAATGTAGACTTGTGTAACATTTGTTATCTTTGTGTCCTTTTTATCATGTAAATGGAGGAGAAAAGGCAATATCGGCTTCAAGAATCGGCCCAAAAAAATTAGCAGCACATATCGGGGATCGGTTAAGAATAATGTCAAAATAATCGGTATCGGCCTTAAAAAAACCCGTATCGGTCGACCACTAGTGACAAATAGTTTTATTGAAACCGTTTATTTAAGTGAACATAAAGTGCACATTTAAATAAAATAAAAAAACTTAAATAGAAAATTGCCTACAAAATAAAATAGGCCAATCTTTTTTTGAAATAAATATATTTATATACTAAAAGTTTAATGAACATGACAAAAGAACTAAATATGACAAACCCTAGTAAGGGCAGCATTTATATAAAAAGAAAAAAATAACTTTATCGATATATGTGGTATGGTCTAATTCCATTTCACATTTAAAGTTATATCGATATAGTTTTTATATCCATATATCGCCCAGCCCTATGTAAGTTAGGTTAAGTTAGGACTTATTTAATGAGTTCTAGTCTAAACATAAAATTTAAAAATACTTGGAGAACCTTTGTTTTTTTAAATCAAAGCTCCATGAAGTGCACATTTAAATAAAAAAAAATATCTTAAATAAAAATAGCCTATGAAATAAAATAGGCCAATCTTTTTCTAAAGTAAATATATTTATATGAGAAAAGAATAACGAACATTACAAAAGAACTAACGTAACGCTTTATAATAAGGTCCTTAATAACCATTAATTAACAAGTAATAAGGCATTGTTCTCGCTTTAGATCCGGTAGTTGCAAAAAGCATAGTTAACTTATAGTTAACTTATAATAGATGAGCAATAAAGTATATTTTAATATCAATAAGCGAACAAAATAAGATTAAAAAAGGCATGGCAAAGACATAATGGGTGGGTCATGGGTGTTTGTAATGCCATTATTAACACTTATATAAGCTTATAAACACACAATAATGTTAATAAGCATCTTGTAAGGACTTACAAGGGCCTTATTACTTGTTAATTAATGGTTATTACAAGGACCTTAATATAAAGCGTTACCGAACTAACTTATTGTAAGTCGCTTTGGACAAAAGCGTCAGCTAAATGACATGTAATGTAATGTAACTGAATATGACAAACCCTAGTACCCGATATATGCGATATGGTCTAATTCCATATCACATTAAAAACTAGACTTCTGGCCTCGAACAGAAAGCATTTTTGGCAAAACCATAATACCTATCATTGATCCGACTTCACTTTGAGCGTCCTGAGTTCTTCCTGAACGTCTACATGTGATTTTTTTTTAAGAAAAATGAAAAAAATAGCTTTGTTAGAGCGATCTAAAAAAACTGTTACATCTTCCCTTTTTTCAGAAATCTTCCTGCGTTTTTAATATGGGAGCCAATGAGGCTGTTGGTGGTTTTGGTGGCGAATCTGTGCGTCCTACGCCCAAACTATAACTCTGACAGCTTTACCAGAGGATTGTGAGGGAGAAGACTAATTTTCCTACGTTTCTATGTATAAATTATTTCTGTAGAGTGGAATTTGCGGCATGGAGCGCAGTTTTCAAATTTATTTTTTGACAGTTTTTTCTCTCCCTCTACACTCTGGCGATGATGTCACACACTGTGACACGAACATTCCGTGCAATACACACCCATTATAATCTCAGAATTTTTCCAAAAATGATCATGGTCATTGAACAGGGATTGATAAAAAACTATATGACCTATCGAAACACAAATTAATACACCAATACACAAGACTTGTGTCTACTGTTTAAAGTTTAAATGGAGTCTCTAGGTGAAATTATGCCGGAGAATTAGACGTTTAAAAATCTCCAATTATTGTTCTTTTTCGGTCATTTTTTGTCGCCCGTCCCATTCATTTCAATGCAAAATTTTGGGCAGTTTTTCTGATAAAAAATCTTCATAAAATGCATCACATCCATCATATCAGAGGTAAAAAAAACAAAAAAAAAACTGTGCAAAATTCGTATTCTGTAGAGAAAAGTAATAGCACACCGATCCCGATCAAACCGCACTTTTTGATACAAGTGTGCCATTGAAGCAGCATACTGTTTGCTAGAGTTTTTTTTTATTTTTCCCCTCTGATATGATGGATGTGATGCATTTTATGTGACTCCAAAACAAATCACTGCTACACCGGCCGGCCACTGAAAAGCCTCCAGGCTGCACTTTCTGATCAAAGTGCAAACAAGTAGAGAGAGAGTTTATGAATATTTCTCTTTTAGTTCTCTTTATCCTGCCAACGTCCTTCCTCTTATTGACACATTAGATACAGTTGCACTAATAATGATCAATGACTAAACCTGCAGCGACTCCACACTTTGTTCTTCTTCTCTCCGCTCTCTAACATGCCTGATTAGTGGTAGTGAAGTGCTTTAGGACTGCTCAGGTGTTATACGGACTGAAAGGCCATGCAGGACGGTGTAAATCCAGCCCGGCACCACAGAGGAAGACATTTACTGAGATCTAACTGGAGACTTGGGAGTCTTACATCACCTGGAACACGGTGAAGAGCGAGCGAGAGTAAGAGAGAGGCTGAAAATACTCTTGACACTGAGTAACAATTAGTTTTATTTTTCCCCGGGCGTCATTACTGTACGCTCTCCTCCTCTACAGTACTATCACCTCCGCGCCTTCACATTTGTTTTCCAGACCTCCTGAAAGCTATAATTACCTCACTAACTTGTGTAACTGTGTGAGTTAAAAACACTGCGGTTAGCAAACCAACATTTATATATGTAGTCAGATCCACTCAGGGAGGGTTTGTTTGTAGAAATGTGAATGTATAAATGAACCTCTGATCATTTAAAGACAGCCACGTGTTTCTGATAAACTGTTGACTGACAGGCTCATAGACGACCTAAAAGTAAGAGAATCAGAGAATCAGATCATCCAGGAGAGGAAGAACAACATGGTAAATGTAGCTGACTATCAGAACTGCACCTCACTCATTCTTAAATCTAGAAATGAGAGAAAAGTCCTCAGCAACAATTTAAAAGTAAGCAAGTTTTTCAGAAACAGACCGTTCTGTAGCAACACATCAACATTCACATTCACCCAACATACATTTCCTTTAAAAAACCCCCCACAAAAAAAGGCTGTGTTTTAGGGCTGGGCGATATGGATCAAAAGTCATTTCCCGATATATTTAGGCTGAATATTGATATACGATATACACTACAGGTCAAAAGTTATGAAGCAACTTAAATGTTGTGTTCTCAATGTCTTCTTATGAAACCAGTGTGTATCGTGTGTATTTCTGGATGTGTTTACTACATGATCAGACTTTACCTTTATTGAATTGAACCATTTTCCTCCATTGACCTTTAGGGAAACATTGATGTTATCAGACCATTGGTGAATAAATGTTACCAAAAGAAAAGAAGGGCTTAGTTTTAGGGTGGAGGAGACTAGGAAGAGTCACTACTTCAGGTCAAAAGTCAAAAACAAATCCCAGTTTGCATCTTTCACTTTATCTCTTTGTGTTTTGAGAGTTTGGATCCAAAAATGCCAATAAATCTCAACTGTGTTCATATCTCTGACAAAAGAAACAAGAGTTCAGATTTATACATTAAGGAAAGAAGGAAACACAAAGTCTAAGCAATAAAAACCCAAAGAGCTGATAATTACAGTCAACATGTGTTCTAATAAGTGACTCTTTATACAATAATCATGTTTATTTTGTTGCAAAGTATAGCATTGAAACTATGATCATTTTTTGTACAAACTTGATCTTGCTTCCAAACTTTTGGCCTGTAGAGTTAGTCCTGATATTTTTATCTCAAAGTGAGAGCAAATGTTCAGTCAAAGCTAAATCTGACATGTTACAAGTAGTTTTATTGAAACCGTTTATTTAAGTGAACATGAATACTGTATAACAACAGGAGAACCTTTTTTAAAAACAAAGCTCCATAAAGTGCTCATTTAAATAAAAAAATATATTTTTCTGAAATAAATACATTTATATGAGAAAAGAATAACGAACATTACAAAATAACTAAATATGACAACCCCTAGTAAGGGCAGCATTTATATAGCAAGAAAGAAAACATTCATATCGAAATGTGTGATATGGTCTAATTCCATATCACATTTAAAATCATATCGATTTATCGCCCAACCCTACTGTGTGTTAACCCTGAATCTTTCCTTCCTGTAGATGTTTGTTGATACAGCCCTGCCTGCCTCAGTCCACAATCTGACAAAGACATGTCTGCCCAGACGCTGCTGCTTCCTGTGTGGATACTAGAAATTTAATTTTTAATGGAACTCTGGGACATCTATTATGAAAGAGATAAAGACCACGAGTTGCCATCACAGATTTATCAAATACATAGAAAAACAAGAAGTCAGATCCTGTGTTGCATGTTACACAAACACTCTCCCAAAACTATTAATGTTCATTATTTACTGTGATACATTATCATGAAAATAAATAAAGGTATCAGAATAAAAGCATGACTTCTCTGACCTCGCCTCTATAGAACGCTGCCAAACACGTTTAACTAATATAATTAATAAAGACTGTTTGATTTAGCTGCACTAACAGAAGAAAAACATGATTAAGGTTATTAGAAACACCTGTTTCTATGCCATGACGAGTTTAAACGCCTGCAGAGAAAACAGGCTGCTGCAGAGTCCTGTTGTTGTTGTTGTTGTTGTTATTGTTGTTGTTGTGCATGCTGACATGTTTCACCTGCATGGAATTAAACCATTATTCATGTAATTGCACTTCCTGCAAGTCAACATGTGAGCTGTAAGAAAGGTCTATTTCTCTCCGTCTCACACAAAGACACACCTCCATGCCCTGTACTGTGTGTGTGTGTGTGTGTGTGTGTGTGTGTGTGTGTGTGTGTGTGTGTGTGATTAATTGATGGCTGGTACTGTATAGGTTGCCTGAAGTCGTTAATTTAACACTTCATTACTGCTCGTTAGAAGTACAGAGAAAAACTCTCAGCTGAGAGAATCTGGTAATTAATGCAGCCAATGGGAACACTCCATCTCCATATTCATTCTATGGAGATGTCAAGTGTTTTTATGAAGCACAGTTCCATATATATATATATCCATATATGGACATACTGAGTTCCTGCTCTTTGGATAGAAAAACACGTCGTCTAAACAGACTGCTGGCGTTGTGGTGTCACTCCCATTCAATGGGCTGCTGATTGCCGTAATTATCTCTTGTGTAATGTGAACATCTTGTTGGTTTTAATGAAGTCCACCCTCTGAAAGCTTCCCTTACCCCGCGCATCATTTTCCTGCAATCACTGAATGCATTAATGCCAGAAAATGCTTTTTACCAAGCGACTGGATGAAAAAACAACAACATGCACTATGGAGAAGCATTGATGCCTTTTAGCAGAGCTCCGCCCCCTTTTAGCAGAGCTCCGCCCCCGTTTAGTGGAACCCCGCCCCCTTTTATTGGAGCTCCGCCCCATTGTGTGATAGGCCTCCACCTGGTCATTAATACAGTAATTCTCTCTGGATTTCCACCCTGACTCATCTCATCTGAAGTCTATTTATCCTACCTATCTTTAGGAGTTTTAAAGTGGCTACAAGGTTCCATTTAACAATAATATTCTAATAGTTTCCAGTGAATATCAATGTTCAGGGTGTATGTGCTGGATGGTGTGGTACCTTATGAACAGTAAGAGTTTTATGGAGTTGCAGACATTGTCCTGGTCTGCATGTAATGTTCAAATTCTGTTATTCACATCCATCTGTTTGTGCTGCATGTAAACTTCTCTCCTCCTATATCTGTGTCTGTATATATGTCTAACCATGATGAATGATTACGTTTCTTTTTCTTAAAATAACTATTTCTATGTCTCTTTATATCACAATGTACATCCATGTATTACCCAATATACACTTTGTATATTAACACTATTAGAGAGTATTACACCTCATTGTACATCCTACTTTCACACGCAACCTCATTTGGCCATAATTGAAAAATGTATTTCATCTCTATATGAATACAGACTTCCTACGGGCGCTGCACTAGTTAATAATAAATGCCAAATAGCAGAAATGTGTATATAATATATGTTTATGTCTTATTTATTATATTCTTATTCTGTTTTCTATATGTGTTTGTAACTCGAGCCATATCTTATCTTACCTTAAATAAGAAGAGATATATTATGTTTACATTTTAAATTGCCAAATAAATACAAAGCAGACCATTTCCATCCAAGGTGCCAAAAACCAAAAAACCCAAGTGAAAAAAATCAAACAAAAACAAACAAACAAACCCAGAAAGAAACCCCAGAATCCATCAGTCTTGGCAAATAAAGTTGAAAGAATCCGTGTTTGAGAGAAAAAGTGTCCTTCATTCTTGGCTTGGTTCACAGGAGAGCCTTTGTTACACAATTCAGAAGAGAATCCGTTTAAAATGTTTCTCTCTCATGCTCAAATAATTCCACCATAAGGGAAAAAAAACCCCCAAAAGATTTGTCTATAGCTTTTAGGGACAGGACGAGTTCTTTTTCATCTTTTTCCATATTAAAAAATGAGAAATAGACTGTCATTGAAATTAAATACGAAGGCCAGAGAATTTAAAGGAACTGTTTTGTTTCTGGTTGTCGTCCTGGAGGTGCTTTCATAATAATCTCACTTCATGATAGGTGACTGTGAACTCTTACATAACACTTTTTCAGTGGTTTAAGAATATTCTCACAGTCCCTGAAAAGAAAAGAGCAAAGGGCACATTTAGCAAAAGCTGTGATAGAAAAAGAAAAAAAAGTTCAGTGGTAAAACTTTTAATAAGATGCATTCATTCCTCTTCAGCTAGAGTAAGGTTTGGCTTTGGCAAATAATTAGAATATAACTGAATACAACACACTGATAATGCATCTGGTCATTCTGAACTGTATAAATAGTATCTAATTACCAAAAAAAAAGGAAAATTAACTGCTGTGGTAAGGCTGCACAATTAAACAAATTTTAATCTTGATCACGATTTTGGCCGCCACGATTAAATTAACCTGATAGTCAGTGATATTTCCATTTTAAAATGCGTCTCTCCTGCATATATATCCAGGGGGCGGGGCCGTGTTTCTCCCCTGAAAAAAGCCTGGTTGCTGATTGGATAGAACGCTAAACAGGATGTGACATAGTACCTGACGCCACAACAACGCGCGACATTTGTAAAAGCTGCCGAAGCAGTGTTGCCAACTCAGCAACTTTGTTGCTATATTTAGCGACTTTTCAGACCCCCTTAGAGACTATTTTTCAAAAAAGCGACTGGAGACAAATCCAGCGACTTTTTCTGGTGATACTGGAGACTTTAGGAGACTCGTTCTTACTCTTCTTAACGAGCCGCGGGGGCCGGAGGCTCGTTAAGAAGAGTAAGAACGAGTCGAAGCGGCACAGTCCTCCTGCAGCAGTCTCTCCCAGCTGCAGAGCCAGAGGGGATGTTAATCCCTTAGTGTCCAGTCTGCAAATTGCTAACAGGCTAACAGTTAGCTCTGTAGCAGTACAGTGTGTATGTGCTAACAGGCTAACAGTTAGCTCTGTAGCAGTACAGTGTGTATGTGCTAACAGGCTAACAGTTAGCTCTGTAGCAGTACAGTGTGTATGTGCTAACAGGCTAACAGTTAGCTCTGTAGCAGTACAGTGTGTATGTGCTAACAGGCTAACAGTGTGTTTAATTTAGTTTTTTTTTTAGTTTAGTAGTGTTTGTTTCAGTACTGTTTGTTTACAACAAGCACCAGACACTAAAAACTGTTTCTATTGTTTGTTTAAAAGTAGTGCAATAAAAATACACTTTTTCCCTAACATGATGAATAATCATGATTAATTAATTAAGCCCTATGCTGTGGTATATTGTATCCAAGCCAAAATGTTAATAAATCAGCTTAAAAGACAAATACAAAGATGCTGCTGTGAACCCTAGAACTTCCTGTTTTTCAGTTATTATCTCCAGTATCTATTGGCAGCTGTCAGGAACTGGTGATATCTAATCCGGCATTCTTTTAATGGTGCCAATTATCCCAAATGTAACCAGTTGTGAGAGTTTTATCTGAGTGGGGGGTCCCACAGTGTGCAGCTTATTGAAAACACATCTTAAAAACAAGTGGAAGAAGTTTGTCTTGTTACAGAGAGCACTCAGCAAGCAGGAAAACTTTGACCAACGCTGAGCAATTCTTCAAATTACACAGCTGCTGCAGCCTCA
>NC_081526.1:2250732-2255732 GCF_030273125.1 Centropristis striata | reverse complement strand
GAAGGCAGAGCTCTCCAGGAGATGACAGCGAATAGTAAAAGAAGAGAGGATGGATAGATGTAGCAGTTGGGAAAACATGGTGGTTTATCTACAGAATGTGTGTCCTTGGGGGAGGAAATAGTGAGAATGCCAAAATGAAATCTGATTGCCAAGTGATCTGCGGAAAAAGCAACGCAACAGCAGCGAAGTAATGAGTCTAAATGCAGGCACGGAACAATGAGAATTGCCACATTATACATCTGGGAGCTCATTTAAAATCACTGCATGTGCACAAAGACGCGGTTTGGGAGACGTATGCAACATTTCTTCCTGTGCAGAAGTTTGGATTTAAACAGATTTGACAGGAGAATGTGTGCAACTATGAACAATGGCTTCTAGCAGCAGGGAGGTATTGAAATAAAGGCGGAGGTTTCTTTTTTTACGAGCCTTCTGAAACAGTTCTCTCCAAACCTAATAAACGCATTAAGAAAATAAATTACTGTAATAATTACACCCCGTCATAGGAGACATCCAAGCTAATCAGTGTTTGTTTGTTTCCGTTTCAGAGGCTCGATATGAAATGGCAAGCAGCTAATGAAGTGTGATTTGCTCTTATGCACAAGAGAGGAAACGCCGTCTTCGCTTGATCTTTTTTTTCTTTGAGTGTAAAACTCTGATCAGACCTTGAGATTATCCCAACCTACAAAGACGAGACATCTCACTCACAACTCATTATTTACACATTACATTTCTTCACTTGGCACAGTAGTAAACACGTTTAAAATAATGATTAAAAGAGTGATTTTAATGTTGTTTTATCCTGCTGACTGGCAGCAATGTGACCAGACTGGTCCAACTTCATGGTCTAATCAGGCTTGATGCACAAATCAGACTTTATACTGCAAAAACTGAAATCTAAGTAAGATGAAATATGTCAGATCAAGGGGATATCTGCTTATTTTTTGCCTGATAAGATAGTTCTTCTTAGTCAGCAGTTTTTATTTTAGACTGTTTCACTTGTTTGATATAAAGATTCCACGGCTTTTGTCTTATTGCAAGAATTTTAAGAAAAGTATTCTACATACAGATAAAAATCTTTGTAGCTGTATCAAGAGAATGACCAAAAAAAGCCAGAAATTGACAAAAAAAAGCCACAAATTGACCAAAAAAGACACAAATTGACCTAAAAAAAGACACAATATGATCAAAAATAGATGCAAAATGACCAAAAAGGCACAAAATGACCCAAAAAAGACACAAAATGACCAAAAAAGACACAAAATGATCAAAAAAAGACACAAAATGATCAAAAAAAGACACAAAATGTTCAAAAATAGACGCTAAATGACGAAAAAAAGACACAAATTTATCAAAAAAAGACACAAAATGACCAAAAAAGACACCCATAAAAGGGGGCGGAGCTCCCCTAAAAGGCGTCCGATCAGAAACAGTGCAATGCTGCAACACGTCCTACGTAAATAATGATATTTAGAAACACACACACACACACACACACACACACACACACACACACACACACACATACACACACACACACACTTCTTGCTTTAGATAGATGTGGTAAAACATAAATTCAAGTGTATGAATATATAGAGATGTATTAACATCAGATTTTTCTACTCTTTAAAATCTTTACTCCCAAAGGCTGATAATAGGCCACCGCTACTTCTGATAATTAAAGCAAAAGAACACCTGACGAGTGTGTGTGTGTGTGTGTGTGTGTGTGTGTGTGAGGTGTCTGAGACCCCTGGGAGCTGAGTGGGAGACGTGGAGGGGTTGGGTAGCAGCGTGTAATGACTTGAGGGGCTGAGGGGGGGCTGAGGGGGGGCTGGATCAGGTGGCACACTGGGTGGGTGCTGTGATCACACACACACACACACACACACACACACACACTTGCTGACAGGAATAACACAGGCACTCCTCCCAGATATAATATATAGTAATGTATACGGACTGACAGACAGGAAGACGTGCATGAACGTCCTTCAGACACACACAAACACACACAAACACACACACACACACACACTGCCTGTTGAGATAATCTTGCATAACTAAAATGTGGTTTCCTCTCTGACCTTCTCCTGACTCCTCTTGACCCGCTGATAACCCCGAGACCCATTAGCAGACTGTACGTGTGTGTGTGTGTGTGAGTGTGTGAGTGTGTATTCTCAGCTGTTGGCCTCCTTCAGCCTTCAGCTGCTCCTCTGATCTGATCTGACTCCTCCTCACTATCTCCACACCTCCTTTAAATCCACAGCTCCTTTAAATCAGGACTAAAAACACTATAGTTTACTGCAGCGTACTAACTTTAACACTTATCTGCTCTACTCTACTGCCCTTACTTTTTAACTACGCAATGTTTGATTTGTACTTTTTATTATTTTATCTCTTTTCTTATCCTGCTGTATCTTATTTCATCTTATTTGTATTTTTATTTCTATTTCCCTGTTTTAACCCTTTATCGGGCGAAGAACTGAATTTGGTAACATTTCGAGAAAAAAGTTGCAAATTTACTAGATTAAAGTAGCAAATCTGCGTGAAAAAAGTTGCAGATGTACGAGAAAAAAGTGGGGGAAAAAAAAGTTTTTCTCGCAGATTCACCACTTTAAATCTCATAAATCTGCACATTTTTTTCTTGTAGATTTGCCACTTTAATCTTGTAAACTTTTCTCTCAAAATATTATTTTCGTATGTTTTTTTTTTTTTTTTACACATTCTGGCAGTATGTAATATCCTCCAATATTCTCTAGGGTTGAAATTTGGAATTTGCAAGTATTGCAAGGAGTGTCCTATTAAGGGTTAATTGACTGTTTTTATTGTTTTCAATTGTGTCTTGCTGTTTTTAATGTTTATATAAAGCACTTTGAATCACCTTGTGTTGAATTGTTCTATAAAAATAAACTTGATTTGATCTGAGCCTGGGTCCTTCTGGTCTCTACAGGCCGTTCTGTCACCTGCTGCCGCTGCATTTCCTCTAACTGTTAATGAACTTGTCCTGTTGTTTGTCACTTTTTCTGAGAGAAAAGCAGCGAGCAGCATGACGAGTGTAAAAGCTGCAGAGGCCATTACTTTGTCACCACCTGCAGTAAATAACAGGCTGAACCTGAAGTCCTTATCCCTGTTCAACAAATGAGAAACGGCAAAAAAAAAAGTTGACATTGTTCCAGTGTTGGTTCTACACACTTCAATTTATACACTTCAGTTTATAACGATGAATGACGGAACAATTCTCACCTATTTTTTCTTCAAACAGTATTGCATTGTACACAAAAGGAACCCAAAATGTGTACACTGTGTATTTTAATAAAAGCAATAAAAGCTTGTGTATATTTACAAAAACGATCATTCTCACTGTACTGCACTTTCAAAATAAAAATAAAAAATAATTGTGCACAAAGATGAGAAATACCATTGTCGTACAAAAATAACTGTTCTTGTTGGTAAGTCTCATTGTTTCAATCAATGTATTTGTATCTTCCAACTATACTTAAACTTAAAACTAAATTACTTAAAAAAAACCCCAGAATGACCAAAAAAAGCCACAAAATTACCAAAAAGACACAAAATTATCAAAAAAAGACACAAAATTACCAAAAAAAGACATAAAATGACTGAAATAAAGAGTCAAAATTACTAAAAAAAAGACACATTTATTTAAAAAAAAAGACACAAAATGACCAAAACAAAAGAGACAAAATTACTAAAAAGGACAAAAAATTATTTAAAAAAAATACCAAATTACAAAAAAGACACAAAATGACCAAAAAAGACACAAAATTACCATAAAAAAATGACACAAAATGACCAAAAAATACACAGAATTACAAAAAAAAGACACAAATTTATTTGAAAAAAAGACACAAAATGACCAAAAAAACCCACAAAAAAGTCACAAAATGACCAAAAAAAGTCACAAAATGACCAAAAAAGACACAAAATGACCAAAAAAGACACAAAATGACTGAAACTGTTCTTGTTGGTGAGTCTCATTGTTTCCATCAATGTATTTGTATCTTCCAAATATACTGAAATGAGATTTTTAAATAAGGTAAAACAAAGGTTTTGAAAGCTTAAATATCATTTTTCAGCAAAATTGGTCACAAGCGCCACTGCATTGTTCCTTTCTTTTTGTTCTCGCTACTATTATCCTCCTTAGTGGGACAACAACATCAACATCGGACCAGTTTGATTTCGGGATGTTTCACTAGAGAGGAAACAGACGAAGTGATTTGATAAGATAAACACAATTTTAAAGTGTATGTTGTGTACAAATTGCTGCTCCAGGGAGTCATAATACTACATAATCCTATTACTGCTGAGATGAGCATTGAGTTCATAAACTCACATATTCTGTCTGTATCTGAAGTTTTTTTTTTTTTTTTTTTTTTTCCAGGACGTGGCTGCAGATGGGAGACAGAGCTATCAGTAACAAAGACAAATATTCATCAAATCCCACCAGACAATGCATAATTCATCACATAGGGATTTGAATTATATATATCGATCATCAAATATTTACAGTATTTGCGTTTTTCAACAAGCGGCTCCAGATGTATGGTCTTTCTGTGGATCGGCTCAGAGTGACAGAAATAACACGAGGTTTTGGTTTCACAGGGATTCAGTACTAGACGGTAAAAAATAGAGATTAAGTTTGATGTTTTTGTTCTTTTCCCTCATGGATTTCCCCTTTAAATTACATTCCTTCGTGCCGTTTTACATCCTCTCTTTATGAATTTATTCTCTGTGTTATGGGACTTTTTGCTGGGATTAATTAGTGTCAGTGGGTTTGGTTGTGTGTATATTAACACTTGTGCTTCACTTCAAAACAGTAATATCTCATATCCTTAGAGGACAAAAATGTAAAAGTGTAAAAAAACAAAAAAAAGCTGATATAGTCCTGATAATAAACAGTAAATATTCCATCATTTTCAGCCTTTTAACTCTTTAAATGCCAGTTTGTTTAAAAAAAATCATTAAAAATGTATTTTCTGTAT
>NC_081526.1:2198232-2245732 GCF_030273125.1 Centropristis striata | reverse complement strand
CATCAGTTCATGCTCCGATGGCTGAAGGCTGCAGATCTGTGATATACAGTATCTTTCAATATCCTTGGAAGCACTTCACTAGACTAGGAACTGGATAAGAGTCACGCTTAATGAAGAAACTTGATAAGAGTTTGTAATAAAGGAATATGATTAGTTATAAAGAAGAAGAAAAAAAAATGAATTAGATAGGAGTGAGAATTTAAAAGGAACTAGATAAGAAGCATTCATGAATGATAAAGGAACAAGAGGATTAAAGTGGTGATATGCTGCACAGGGCATCTGTCACATGTGAGGGAACATCAAAGTAGAGCTGCAGAATTAATCTAATTTTAATCATGATCACGATTTTGGCCGCCACGATTAAATTAACCTGATCGACGGCGATATTTCCTCTTTAAAATGCGTCTCTCCTGCATATCTAATCAACACTTTCTACACCAGTAGTCCACCAACCACCAGGGGGCGGGGCCGTGTTTCTACCCTGAAAACAGCCTGGTTGCTGATTGGATAGAACACTAAGCAGGATGTGACGTAGTACTGGACGCCACAACAACACGCGCCATTTGTAAAAGCCGGAGAAGCAGTGTTGCTAGCTTTTCAAAAAAGCGACTGGAGACAAATCCAGAGACTTTTTCTGGCGTTATTGGAGACTTTTGGAGACTCGTTCTTACTCTTCTTAACGTTAAGAAGAGTAAGAACAAGTTGAAGCGGCACAGTCCTCCTGCAGCAGTCTCTCCAAGCTGCAGAGCCGGAGGGGATGTTAACCCCTTAGTGTCCAGTCTGCAAATTGCTAACAGGCTAACAGTTAGCTCTGTAGCAGTACAGTGTGTATGTGCTAACAGGCTAACAATTAGCTCTGTAGCAGTACAGTGTGTATGTGCTAATAGGCTAACAGTTAGCTCTGTAGCAGTACAGTGTGTATGTGCTAACAGGCTAACAGTTAGCTCTGTAGCAGTACAGTATGTATGTGCTAACAGGCTAACAGTTAGCTCTGTAGCAGTATAGTGTGTATGTGCTAACAGGCTAACAGTTAGCTCTGTAGCAGTACAGTGTGTATGTGCTGCTGCTGCAGGAGGTGTTCACTTAGCGATCTCTGTTTGTTTACAACAAGCACCAGACACTAAAAACTGTTCCTATTGTTTGTTTAAAAGTAGTGCAATAAAAATACAGATGTTTTCCCTAACATGATGAATAATCTTGATTACAATATTGATCAAAATAATCGTGATTATCATTTTGGCCATAATCGTGCAGACCTACATCAAAGCAAATTAAAACATTTGGTATTTTATTACTGCTTTGTATATCTGGAAATGTATGCACATTATGGAGAATGAAGTAAACACTTCTCTAAATTGAAAGAAAATGCTGTACAGAAAGGTATTTTTGGAGATTGTAGCCAGCTTTAATGTAGGAAAAGAGCCTTTTATGTTATGTTTAATGATTTTAACAGATCTAAAGGCTGGTATTTTATGGAGATCCATGTTACTTGGAGGGTAACTTGCATGCTGAATTTACCACTGGATTCAATGGTTTATGAAAACATCTTAATGGACTCTGAAAACATGCTATTAACTGACAAAAAAGGCCACATTAGAGCAACAGCAACGTACACGGAGAGGGAATGTAGACGCTACTGAAGCATTTCACACGAGGGAATGCGCTGGAGTTCAGGACCTCTTTCATTCTCCATTACCTCAGTAATGGTCAAAAATGTGCTAATGAGAAAATGTTGTTCTTTCCCTCCGTGGGAAACGAAGAACATGTTCATCTGGAATGGAATGGAAATTACACAGCACCCTAATGTAGAGTATTTCAGCTGCAGGATAATGTGCAGACATCCTATAGAGATCACTGCAGGAGCAACAGAAGAGGAAGATCTCACGATGAGAGAGTAGGAGGTGGGAAGGGAAATACACTAGTGAGGAATAAAGTGTGTAAAAAAAAAAGGAAAGGAGAGGGAAGGAGCAGGCTGTGGTGTCAGATGGAGCAGGCAGATGGTTGGAGGATGCGTTTCCAATCAGCCTGGTGATAGGGGTGAATCCTTAAACACTAAATCCAAAGAAATCCTTACAATATAAACACACACATACCCTCACTACACGCTGGCCAAAAGGTTACAGTACGCCCTCTTCTTACCACAAATGATCTACTATTAACTCTCACTACGAGCCAGAATGTTAATGGCATTTATTTATACTATTTAGGACACGTTGGGTGAGAGCACTACATAAATTTACAGTTATTGTCTAGTTTGTGCAATAAAATAGGACAATTCTGTCACATGCATACTGAACTTTAAACAATCAGTGTCTCTGCTCTGTACGGTCTCTTATCTACGGTGGCCCTGAAGTGCAAAACACGCCAGCAATTCACACAACACACCAGCAATTCACACAACACACCAGCAATTCACACAGCGCGCCAGCAATTTGCCACAACACACCAGCAATTCGCCACAACGCGCCAGCATTTCGCCACAACGCGACAGCAATTTGCCGCAAAGCGACAGCATTTCACCACAACACACCAGCAATTCGCCACAACATGCCAGCATTTCGCCACAACGCGACAGCAATTCGCCAGCAATTCACACAACACACCAGCAATTCGCCACAACGCGCCAGCATTTCGCCACAACGCGACAGCAATTTGCCACAAAGCGACAGCATTTCGCCACAACGCGACAGCAATTCGCCAGCAATTCACACAACACACCAGCAATTCGCCACAACGCGCCAGCAATTTGCCACAAAGCGACAGCATTTCGCCACAACGCGACAGCAATTCGCCAGCAATTCACACAACACACCAGCAATTCGCCACAACGCGCCAGCATTTCACCACAACACACCAGCAATTCATCAAAATGGAAAGGGTAGGTACATATTGGACACTGATCCTCCTCCTGATTAGTTCCTGCCGTCATTCGCTTCTCCATAGTCAAACCAGCCGCCAGGGTGTTGTGTGAATTGCTGGTGTGTTTTGCATAAACTACCCTGGCTGGACAAGCCTGAAGTGATCCAACCAGACTTGTAAGCCGTGCCTGAATTGATCGAACCAGTCTGGTACTACGTGCCTGAAGTGGACTGGACCTGCTGGCAGATATCATGAATGAACCTGCGCTGAAGGATCCAGAAAGAGATCACGCAGCGATGATGATGAAGATGATGAGGACAGTAAGAGGTTTAGATGGGACTGGTGGACAACCAGCAACCAAAGCTCCCACAAAACAAAACGGGTCACATATTTTATGAATGAGGTGACTGTGAGGATTTGAACAATTATCCAAATCCAAACAAACCTGAAAGGTTAATGATTGATGGCCGAGGTGACCAAGTGGAACCAAATGACCATACCAACCAACCTGAGGAAACTATCCTGGCTGGACGAGCCTGAAGTGATCCAACCAGACTTGATGATGACGAGGATGAAGAGGACAGTAAGAGGTTGATGTCGCCAGTGACACAAGACGTGATGTCAAAAGTTATTACCCTGACGATGAGTGATAGAAGGATTTTCTCCTCATCAATGTGCGGCACCAAAGAGATGTTAATAGCAACAAATCTCACCTTCCCTGTCACTTTCACCTCTTTACGCAGTCAATCAAATCCCTCATCTGGTGTTGACATCCATTCAAATAAAGAACAAAGCCAGAAACAAAGACATCCAAAGAACAAGGCCAGAGACAACCAGCCACCAAAGCTCTCAACACCCATCAGCTGATTGCATTGAGAATGCATCATCTTCTAACAGAGTAGGTTTTTTCTCCAACAGTCCAAAGACTTAAATGGCAACTTCCAACTCAACTCAACTCAATTCATAATTAACATTAATGAATTAATTAAAATGTCAAAAATAAATGCAAAAAAAAAGAATATTTGATTGTTGACTAATTATCTTTGTTTTCAAAACCCTTACAAAGCTCTGCTTTATGTCTTTATTCTAAAACGGTTGTATCATTCTCAAATTTTTTTAACTGGAGTATTTATGTGTAACTTTTAAAAAAAAAACAGCAACATGTTGGGCTCAATCTTTTACTTTTAGTTAGAAAGGGGCAGATAGCTTTAAGGCCCTGAAACACCAAGTGGGCAGCCAACCGTGAGCCAGGTGTGTCATTGTATAACTATGGGCCAGTTTAAAACTATGATAACCAATAATTCTGCCTTTCACTGTAACTGTTTTTAATGTTTGTGCATGTGTTTTCTCTGTGATGTTTCGTGTTTCCTCTGTATTCTGTTTTATGTTTTCTCTGTACTCTCGACATCATTGTAAATGAGGGGTTGCCCTCAATGCTTCCTCGAGAAAATAAATAAAGGATAAATGAAAAAAATGCCTTTAGTATAAAAGAAAGACACTTGAATAAAGAAAAACCTTCCCTGATTGTTCTGGCAGGACAGCCGTCCCCTGTGTTCAATCTGTTTAAATACAGCAGGCAGAGGGACTTCCTGCTAGCAGCCATTTGCCCAGCAGTACTCCTGTTTTCCTGCCAATATGGTGGTGTTTTGATTTTGATTTCTGAATGTGGAATCCCGTGACGGCAACTGCTCTAAATTTATTGTTAACATCAGGAAATCCCACAGAAAATAACACCAAAACACCAAAATCAGCAACATATCTATCCAGACAGTCCAAGTATTGCTTGCTAAGGTTGCTAAAGCCTGATATAAATAATTTCTCTGGGTTTAAACACACAACGTCCTGGAGCAGGACATTAAATCTATGGAGTCTTTGGCTATTTTGTCCATTTTTGAATCCTTTTCATGTCTTTTCGTGTCTTTGTAAGTCTTTTTGTGTCTTTTCGTGTCATTTTGTCTCGTAATTTTTAGTCTTTTTTGGTCATTTTTAGTCATTTTTGGTCATTTTGTGTCTTTTTTGGTTATTTTGTGTCTTTTTTTGATAATTTTGTCTTGTCATTTTGTGTCTTTCTTGGTCATTTTGTCTTCTCATTTTGTGTCTTTTTTTTTGGTCATTTTGTGTCTTTTTTAGTCATTTTGTGTCTTTGTCTTTTTTTAGTCATTTTGCTCAGAAACTGTGTGGAAATCCCACAGAAAATAACAGCAAAACCAGCAACATATCTATCCAGACAGTCCAAGTATTGCGTGCTAAGGTTGCTAAAGCCTGATATAAATTATTTCTCTGGGTTAAAAGCACACAACGTCCTGGAGCAGGACATTAAATCCCTGCTCAGTCCCGACCTTCAGAAAACTAAGAAGTTCCCCACAGGGATCAATAGAGGGGCTTATCATTATCTGACAGAAAAACCTTTGAAACAGGTAAAACTGCATGAATCAAGTGTAACAATGGAATGGAATTATCTAATCTTCAAATATTTCAGATAACTTTGGCTTAAACTGACTTTAACTGAGCTGTTGCTGTTTAACCCTCTGGGGTCTCTGATGGTGGCGTCCTGATCAGATCATGTGACGTTTAACAAAAAAACAAGGTCACATGGAGCGCTGCTATCAACTTCACTCCAAAGTAAAGACGTAAAACTTTCTCCCGGTTTTTGTTTGACATTCCTAGCTCATGTAAAACCAAAGATATGATAGTTTTAATTTGATAGAACAGAAATATTTGAGTGTTGGTGTAGCTCTCTGTGTAATTTCGCACATAGTTTGTTTTGCAGAGTTGCAGCTAACAAGCAAAAAAGCCTAAAAATACATGTATTTATGGGACTTTTTTGTATGTAGTTTTATTATATTTAAATTTTTACCTTTTTATATGTTCATATTTGTATCCTATGTTTACATTTTAAAGTTCCAAAACAGTTCATTGAGCATATTTGTGAGTTTTATTGTAGTAAATAGTACAATTTTTCAACTCGGATTTCATGATTTATGGGCTCAATATGTTGATAAAGTAGGTTAAAGTGAGAAAATAATTGTCAGATCATATAGGGGAAGAAAAAATGGATACCAAAACAGAACAGGTAAACGTCAGCATATGTGTGTGTGTGTGTGTGTGTGTGAGTCATTCTCACAAAACCATTGATATACCACGTCTGGGATCTTTTCAAAATAAAAATCACAATTTAGTAGGATAACAAAAACATAATATTAATGATAATGTTGTGCTCTTTCTTGCACAGTGTGTGATTTACACACATAAATGCATTAATATTGAATTTTAATACATTTTGACCTGAAATCCTCATTACCGCAATGCATCCATATTCATTTCAATGGATCTTTGATTGCATTTAAGATGGAATAAACATAAACATTTTCACTAAAACAAAATCCATATTGTTAATTATGCCTTGTAGTAAGGTAAAACATCATGAATAATAATGTTTCATTCTCAAAATTCAGTTTTTTTGGCGTAAAAACATCGTCAACTAATTTCTCATCCACTGCAAGGTGTCATTTTCAAATTTGTACCCAACAAACCCCAGAGAAAACTCGGGGCTCCGTCAGGATATTACTCAGTGGAGGTGATGTGTGAAAACTTAATTCCTCCTGAAGGTAGCAGACGAACCTTTTCCTTCAGGTGAGGCTGTAATACGCTGTGGGAAACTGTACAATTACATTAATAGCAGATTAAAGCTGCAAGTCCTTCCACTAATCCTTTATATTCCTGATAAATAACTTAAACAGCTGATTTATTATTAAAATAGTTGGCTATTAATCTCCTGCTGGTTGACTGAATCCATTTACCGACTCATATTTTCAGTATTAGTCCGAACTAAAGTAAATTTAACTAAGTTTTCTCTCACTTCACCTCTTCTCACCTCACTTCACTTCACTTCGACACTTCACCTCACGTCACTTTCCAGTTGAGCGGACTTCATTGTGCTGGAGTGAGATGGAACAAATTGGAAGAGAAAGGACAGCTGTATACTTGAGCTCTCTTGTACTAATTTGTTTCAACCTATTAAAATTCAATTACCAGTAATTCCACTAAAATTCATGCCAGTGCCATAAAAACCAGGGTTCAATGCAGCAATAATCTTATTCACTTTGCTTTAATTCGCTGCAATCTATTCCTACTTATTCCTACTAGTCTTGTATTATCCAGTTCTGTATAATCCACTAATTCACTATAATCAGTTTTTAACCCACATGATCCAGTCCAGTTCAATACAATCCTGTTTTAGTCCGGTGTAATCTGGTTCTGAGCAGCTCGGTTCACATGGTGAGGATGTGAAGTGGTTTTAGTCCCAGCGGGGAGACAGACTCTGTCTTTCTCCGGGTGAATGAGGTTATGATTGACCCGCTAAGCAGACAGATGGAGGAAGGTGTGTGTGTCTGTAGCTTTGTGGTTTTGGCCAGACGACTCTGCAGTCTGCCTGCTCTGTGCATTTGTGTGCATCTTGTTGTAAAAAATGTGTGTGCATTGCAAAAAAGGTGTGTCTACAAAAAAAACCCAAGATAAAAACCGTAAATCTGAGGGAAATGATCTTGCTGCATGGACAGATAATTTACCTTGACAAGATTTATTAAATTAAGATGATTAAATCTAGAAATAAGCATGTTGAACGCTTAAAATAAGAAATGAACTCTTAAAACAAGATACCTTTTTTTTTTTTTTTGGTGTTTTTTTTTTCTTTATACGTCTTGTTTCTTTTTTGGTCATTTTACGTCTTTTTTTAATCTTTTTTTTTTAATCCTTTTTTGTCTTTTTTAAAATCTTTTCTTTGTCTTTTTTGGTCTTTTTTTGTGTCTTTTTTTGGTCATTTTGTGTTTGTTTGTTTTGGTCATTTTGTGACCAAAAGAAGATGTAAAAAGACGTAAAATGGCCAAAAAAGAAACAAAAGACGCAAAAAAAAAGGACAAAAAAAGATTTAAAAAAGACACAAAAAGAAAAAAAATGTACAAAAAAGATAAATTAAAGCTGCCAACTTTACATTTAGAAGTGTTAGATAATTGATCTATCTTGTTTTAAGAGTTAATTTCTTATTTTAAGTGTTCAACTCTAGCTTTTATAATCTTAATTTAATAAATCTTGTCAAGGTAAATTATCTGTCCATGCAGCAAGATCATTTCCCTCAGATTTACTGTTTCATATGTTTTTTAGACACACCTTTTTTGCAATGTGTGTGTGTGTGTGTGTGTGTGTGTGTGTTTGGGCACAGTCTGCCTGCTCTGTGCATTTGTGTACGTAGTAAATATAAATCATGTTGTGTGAAGGAGAGAGAAAGAGAGAATAAAAAGTAATTGTTGTTGGTTGAGTGCACCTCAGACTGACTGAACCACAATTATGGCTCCAATCTTCTCCCCGCGCTGTATTTTAGGCAGTGAGGCCCTACAGATACTCTTAAAAGTTAGTGTTTCAGTCTGTTTGCTGAGGAAAAGCTTGTCAACACAGAGAGAAGAGCAGAAGACTTAAAGCTTTGCTCCAGTGACCTGAGGTTCCCTCTCTGGCTCTCTATGGGGTCCTGCAGCTGCTCTAAGCTGTCCCATGCTAATGATGTCAACAAGCAGCTGCAGCCTGCTGATCATATCCACAACCCATCCCACTGCAACACACACACACACACACACACACACGACAGTCTTTACAGGAACGTGCACTGTAAAAAATGTTTGTAGAAATGACAGTAAAACTCTGTCAAATTGCATCAGAAATAGGTCGTAAAATTGAACATTGTACATCACCGTACACTGTAAAAAGTGTTTGTAGAAATTACAGTAAAATGCTGTCAAATTGCATGAGAAATACGGCCTAAAATAAAAAATTGCATATCACCATAATAGACACTTTTAATTACTGTCACAGAATAGAACAAAACTTTTGAAAAGCACACAGTTTTACTGTAAAAATATTTTTAAAAATCATGTAAAATGAATGGAGAAATACCATATTGTCTCAAGGACACAATTACCTTTAAATAAACGGACTACTCAGTCTAAATTACAGTTTTTGCTGATATTTACATTTAAATTTAAAAAATAATCTGTTTAATTTACGGTAAAATACGGGCAGCTGTGGTTGCCAGAACTTTACCGTAATAAATAAGGTAGAACTTTTTTTAATATTACATTAAAAAGATATTAGCACTGTTGATTTCACGTTTAAGATTGCTATTTGATTCCATTATTTACCGTATAAATAAAAAGTTTTTCCATCAAAAGAAATGTTGTTCTGCCATATAATTGACAAGAAAATACTTCATAAATGCTGCATGAATTAAATATTTTACCCATTAAATATTACAATATATTTCTGTTAGAGATATGGTGTTTAGTACATTTAACAGTGAGAAAAAGTATTTTTACAAAAGATAAATGCAAAAATTACAGTGACGCTTATATACATATTAGAGTATATTTTTGTTACACACAGGGTGCCAGTGTATTTTACAGTGGAGTAGTGTATTTAAAAAACAAAATTGAAAAAAAATACTGTTTTGGCTGATATATACATTTACAGTGTTTCATTGTTACTGAAACTGAATTAACCAATTTAACATTTTACGTCTTTTACTGTCATGGTTTAGCAGTTTTTCACCCTAAAATCGACAGACATTTTTTACAGTGAAAAAATTACTTGATTGATAAACAGATGAGATCATTGAAGTTAATAATGTCCAAGGTATTTATTTATTTATGTATAAAATGCTCTTTTTTCCTTTCCCCTGATTGTTCTGGCAGGACAGCCGTCCCCTGTGTTCAACCTGTTTAAATACAGCAGGCAGAGGGACTTCCTGCTAGCAGCCATTTGCCCAGCAGTACTCCTGCTTTCCTGCCAATATGGTGGTGTTTTGATTTTGATTCCTGAATGTGGAATCCCGTGACATCAACTGCTCGCAAACTGTGTAGAAATCCCACAGAAAATAACACCAAAACCAGCAACAAATCTACCCAGACAGTCCAAGTATTGCTTACTAAGGTTGCTAAAGCCTGATATAAATTATTTCTCTGGGTTAAAGCACACAACGTCCATTAACTCTATGGAGTCTTGGGCTATTTTGTCCATTTTTGAATCCTTTTCATGTCTTTTTTGGTCATTTTGTGTCTTTTTTTTGTCATATTGTCTTGTCATTCGTGTCTTTTTTGGTAATTTTGTCTTCTCATTTTGTGTCTTTTTTGGTAATTTTGTGTCTTTTTTAGTCATTTTGTGTCTTTTTTGGTAATTTTGTGTCTTGTTTGGTAATTTTGTGTCTTTTTTTTAGTCATTTTGTGTCTTTTTGTCTTTTTTTAGTCATTTTGTCTTGTCATTTGTGTCTTTTTTGGTCATTTTGTGTCTTTTTTATTCATTTTGTGTCTTTTTTTAGTCATTTTGTGTCTTTTTTGGTCATTTTGTGTCTTTTTTTGGTCATTTTGTGTCTTTTTTTAGTCATTTTGTCTTGTCATTTGTGTCTTTTTTGGTCATTTTGTGTCTTTTCGTCTTTTTTTTGTCATTTTGCTCAGAAACTGTGTGGAAATCCCACAGAAAATAACACCAAAACCAGCAACAAATCTATCCAGACAGTCCAAGTATTGCTTGCTAAGGTTGCTAAAGCCTGATATAAATTATTTCTCCGGGTTAAAACACCAGGAGCAGGACATTAAATCCCTGCTCAGTCCCGACCTTCAGGAAACTAAGAAGTTCCCCACAGGGATCAATAGAGGAGCTTATCATTATCTGACATTAAATTGGTTTAGTTCATTATATTTCACCGTGCTCTTTCTGGGACGCTGCTGCAAAATACCTCATTCACATGGCAGGTCAAACAGACACGGCCAAGGAGACAGACACACACACACACACACACACACACACACACACACACACACACACACTCTTACACACACACACACACACACACACACACACTCTTACACACACTGGCAGCTCACATACCACATGCAGGGAAGCCTCAGCCCTGCAAGCAGAGACCAGAGTGGCTCCAAATGTGTCTTACACACACACACACACAGCGGGACCCCAGACTAACCCACCTGTCCCCTCATGGACCACCAGGGTCTAACGGATCAGTGTCCACTGGTGTGTGCCTCAGCAAAAAAAAGAAGGAATGATTTTTTTAAAATCAATCCATCTTTGTCTGCATTAGGGTTGGGCGATATGGACCAAAAGTCATATCCCGATATATAATAATAATACATTTTATTCATAGAGTGCCTTACAAGGTACTCAAAGACGCTTTACAGTGAAAAAATATTAAGATATTGAAATATTTAGGCTGAATATCGACATATACGATATATATCCTAATATTTTTATCACAAAGTGAGAGCAAATGTTCAGTCAAAGTCAAATATGACATGTCACAAGTAGTTTTATTATTATTATTAAATCAAAGCTCCATAAAGTGCACATTTAAATAAAAAATATCTTAAATAAAAATAGCCTATGAAATGAAATAGGCCAAATTTTTTCTGAAATAAATATATTCATATGAGAAAATAATAAGGAACATTACAAAAGAACTAAATATGACAAACCCTAATAAGGGCAGCATTTATATAGAATGAAAGAAGAAAAAAAAAGAACTATATCAATCTATTGTAGAGATCCGGGGGTCTCCACGGGTCATTAAAGTTCTAATAAGAACAGAAAACAAGTCTTTACTGTCACACTGCACTTTTTTAATGCAGGAGAAGCTCAAACACCATTTATATGCCAGACTTAAAAAAAACTAAAAAAAAAACATAAAGATGGTTACGGAGGAGTTCTGTCCAACCCGGGAAAAAGTACAGTCAACCTCAACTCTGACCTTACGTTACCGTGGTAACCAAAATAAACAAAAGTGATTTAAAGTGACAGTACTCAGAAGGTGATCATCACAATATGCAATATGGTCTAAATCCATATCACATTTAAAAATATATCGATATATCGCCCAGCCCTAGTCTGCATATGTGTGTGTGTGTGTGTTTGTGTGTGTGTGTGTGTGTGTGTGTGTGTGTGTGTCTCATGAGCAACACGCCAGTCATAAGATTCAATTATGGAAAACAAGAAATCTTTATTCACAATTGACAACAGCAACACTCACAAACATCTGCAGGGTTCAGAGCCATCTGTTGTTACAGACGGCTCCATCAGCCCGGTGTGTGTGTGCACATATATCCTGTTAGACATCAACCATTGTCCCCTCAATGTGTGTGTGTGTGTGTGTGTGTGTGTGTGTGTGTGTGTGTGGTTTCTGACTATGTGCTGCTTGTGGCTGGGAATGTAGCCTGTCTGCGAGCAGGAATGTCAGTCAGCAGAAATTCTTTGCTGCTTTATCACAGTGAGAATATGCAGAACTATACTTAAACACACACACACACACACACACACAATCAAGCTGATTACCGTCTCAACCATATGGGGAAAAAAACTATAAAACTATGTAGAAAGAGGGAAACATTAAACCAGAGGCTGTCTAAGAAATGGATGCCCTGTGACAGTTATGGGAGGATTTCTGGAAGGATTTCAGCGCTGCACGGAGCAGAGTGATAATGGATGACATTTACTTGTAAATCAATGTGTTATATATTTATTTTGTTTTAGATCAACTTTTTATGGATTTAACAACGCAGAACTGGCAGCTGGAGCAAAATGTTAGCATCCCAGCAACAAGACCTCTAAATCAATCAGTAAATAAATAAAGAAATGTGATTCTTCACCAGGCGGCAACCTCCGGGTCTGAGCAGGGAGGCAAGAATCTTTAATATTTCTTCTTCATTTACTTGTCATATAGTCCATATCACAATGAGTTTATAGGCGGCAACCTCCGGGTCTGAGCAGGGAGGCAAGAATCTTTAATATTTCTTCTTCATTTACTTGTCATATAGTCCATATCACAATGAGTTTATAGGCGGCAACCTCCGGGTCTGAGCAGGGAGGCAAACCAGGAAGTGCCTTAAGCTGCATTGTACCGAAAATTCCAGCAGGGGGCGCTAAGTTTGACTGCAGAAGCATTTTGGCCCATTCATTTCAATACAATATACAAATAAATAACAACACAATGGGAAAAGAACTGTAGTCTATGCCAGGCGGCAACCTCCTGGTCTGAGCAGGGAGGCAAACCAGGAAGTGCCTTAAGCTGCATTCTACCGAAAATTCCAGCAGGGGGCGCTAAGTTTGACTGCAGAAGCATTTTGGTCCATTCATTTCAATACAAAATGAGAAAACTTCTCACTTGATTTATAACCTCAGAAATGTTTCTTAGGACAACACTATGGTCTCAATCATTGCCAAAAAATGTTTATATTATCTCTCTTAGGCTATCTGCTCCCCGAAAGCAATTGGATGTTGTCAATATACAAATAAATAACAACACAATGGGAAAAGAACTGTAGTCTCTGCCAGGCGGCAACCTCCAGGTCTGAGCAGGGAGGCAAACCAGGAAGTGCCTTAAGCTGCATTCTACTGAAAAATTCCAGCAGGGGGCGCTGACGGCTGCAGAAGCATTTTGGTCCATTCAGTTCAATGCAAAATGAGAAAACTTGTCACTTGATTTATTACCTCAGAAATGTTTTTCAGGACAACACTATGGTCTCAATCACTAGTAAAAAATCTTCTTCTAGACAATCTGATGTTAATAGTGTAAATAATGGCCCCATTTAGAAGAAAATAGAAGATAAAGAATCGTATGATTTTTGAATAATATTGTCCTATTTTTATTTAACGTGTGCCTTAATATGCAATACTTCTTATTTATTAACATGTACATGAATATTTATATCCAATATAATGACAATAAAGACTCTCTTGACTCTTGAATAAAGTCAAATTGACTGATTGATCGCAACCCCCAATTTAAGTTGCATGTTGTCTGCAACCCCCGCTCACTGAACACAATCTCACACGCACAGTTCAGATCATACTAACTCAGTTGATGCGACGAATTTTGGACAAATAATGAAGCAGACAACAACTAAAACACCTCTCTGTCTGTGCATTTATATATATTTTTTATATTTTATGACACAAAATGATCAGAAAAAGACACAAAATGACACAAATTGACCAAAAAAGACACAAAATGCCCCCAAAAAAGACACAAAATGACCAAAAAAAGACACAAAATGACAAAACAAAACACAAAATGACCAAAAAGACTAAAATGCATTAACACATGAACACTTTAACACAGTGGAGACAGAGCTGACTTCCAAAATGATTTGGCGACCCCCAGAAATCATCAACCCAATCGGGATCCCAATAACCCAATTGGGGTCCCGACCCCAAGGTTGAGACTAGCTGCTTTAAACAACATTGGAAATAAAAAATACCCACAAGTAGTAGCAGTAGGGGAGGATAAATCATTTTCCTGGATAACTTAATAATGTCCAGGACAAATGACCTTTTTCCTCATTTTCCATATGTTTTCCATGACTGGAAAATTGGTCAATCATTTCCCAGGTTTTCCAGGAACCCTGTCGATGCTTCCAACGGTCACTACGTCCATTATTTATATACAGTCTATGGTCTTCATACAAACAAAAACACCATCCACGGATATTTTATCTCCACATAATCTAGAAACAACCCCAGCAGCCATGAGGCATGTGGTGTTACCCTCACACACACACACACTGTGCTACTGTATCCACTACTGTATTCTCTTTGATGACTGTGATGGCCAGGGACATATTTTTGCTGGATCATGTTTCACACATCGCTGTGAGTCAGGATCTGTAATAACTTTGTGCTGAATGTAAGAGCTCAACACTAGAGAAGTGACACTGTACTACAGTTTACATCATTCACACTTCAGCTGCTGGTTGAGGTGATTCATTCACTCCTTCTTTCAGCTCCAGAGGCTGAGATGATTGTTTGATAACACACAATAGAAATGTGACTGCAACAAATAATTAGAATTGATGATTCATTAGAGTTGATAGTAGTAAAAAGATGTTACTACACTGCAAAAAAAAGTGTGTCTAAAAACCAGATCAAACAGTAAATCTGAGGGAAATGATCTTGCTGCATGGACAGATAATTTACCTTGACAAGATTTATTAAATTATAATAATCATGTTGAACACTTAAAATAATACATTAACTCTTAAACCAGATAAAGTAAAGCTGCCAGCAGTGATGAACTGGCCCGAGCAGAGTGACCTGATGATTATTTGGTTCTTACCAAGATACAAAAACAAAACTTTAGATTTAGAAGTGTTAGATCATTCATCTTGTTTTAATAGTTAATTTCTTATTTTAGGCATTCAACATGCTTATTTCTAGATCTGACTGTCAACCCAAAACCCAAAAAAGTGTTGACATCAAATCTGAATGTTGGAAGTTACAACCACAGAATGATATTTTAGCTCAAATTGGCTGACTGACTGAATCAGTCATGAAAGTATTTTTTGACTAATCAATGAACTGAGTAATTGTTTCAGCTCTGTCGACTATTTTTCAAACTAACTGATCGTTTGATCTTTGAAATAATGAAAAATGTCATCAATAAATCAGTTTCCTTTTAGCCCAAAGTGATGTTTTCAATTTCCTTTTTTTTTTGGTCTGACAGTCCACAATGCAAAGATCAATCAATCAATCACTCAATTTGATTTGTCACAGGAAATTATCCAAGGTACAATTCCAGTGAAGTGCAATCCCCTTCAAGTTGTGCAATATCCATCATGAAGCAGAATGTAGCCACCAGAAACTGACTTAATTTCTTTTAGCACTTTTAAATCCAAACTGAGAGTTATTGAGGCCAATTCCACAATATGCACTTGTTTCTCATGACGCGTTTGAGGTCTGTGTCTTATGTAAATATGTAACTGTATTTTGTGTTTGCTGCCTCTTGGCCAGGGCTCCCTTGAAAAAGAGGTTCTTAATCTCAATGGGATATTTCCTGGTTAAAAAAAACCCAGATTGGATCGGAGAAAAAGACTCCCCCGGTTGAAGTCGTAGTTGTCCGGCATTCCAATTCCAGCATCCAGCCGAGTGTGGACAAAACAAAAGACAACCCATCTCTGACATCCTGTTAGTAACTGACCCACAGAGGCTGCTCAGCTCTCCGTCCAACACCTGAACACTGGACAGCAGCATGCAGGTGTTGGCAGAGCAGATCCATCAATCACAGCCGGGGTTTGATTCTTTCATGCTTGCTTGAATGCTCTGATGTACAGAGATGTCTTGTGGTCCGGATTGTAACTGGGGCTCGTCTTCTCCACCTTGTTACCGCTGATGTTTACATTTGAAAATGTCACCTGGCCAGGTAGCAGAGTCGGCAGGCGGGAAACCCAAGAAGTGGTGGTTGATTTCCCCTATCCTGTTAAGTAGAGGTGTATCGGCCCCACGATACCATTTTATTGTGGATTTTAAGCATTTTGCGATATGGTGAGTATTGCAATACAGTGTTTCCCACACATAGACCATTCTGTGGCGCACCCCCACATAATGGAGACCGACCGCCACAAAATGATTCTGTTATTTTTTTCTCCTCTCTAGGACATTAAAAAAACTGTAACGTCCGTAACGTTAGCCTACGCACAGAAGACACCGCATTCACATCAATAAATAAATGTTTTACAATGAACCGGGCCGTCAAAACGGCTGCTTCAAGCTAGCTACATCGAGGGTAGGTTCGCTTCCTGTTTTCAAAGTAAAAGCACAAATTCTATCGTTATAAAGGGCAACGGCCGTTTTATTTTTGTAAATGTAACCGGAAGTGCGTTGCTCACGACGGCTAGCTTGAGTAGCGCCGAATTCGTCCGAGCAAAAGTGTAAACAGCTTGTATTTAGACAAATTAACGACGCACTGGGGATCTAAACGGCTACTTTCTCGGCTAAAAATGTTTGAAATGTCAATAAAGTGATATATTTAAAGAATTTAGGACTTTACCGGTGTCAGTGGAGCACCACAAATTGCTATCTCGTCTGTGGGAAACACTGCGATATACATACTAAACTTGTGAAACACTGCATTACACTTTGAAAATGAGAGTAACAATACACATCCTTCCTTTCCCCACAAAAAAAAAAAAAATTTTTTGTGCTGTTCAGCTTACTTCCAGGACTGGGTTTTACTGGTTTAGGGTATTTTTTGCATTTAAATTATGGTATTTAATAGAAGTGTGAATCAGCTTATCGGCCCCACGAAAGCTACATATGTTTGATTTATTTTGAAGGCGGGTCTAACACGTTCTTACTGTAACACGTTCTTAATGGTGTGTTTAATTTACACTCAAAGTCAGAACTTTTGGTTCCCCCCCCCCGTCCCCCCCCCGTCCCTAGTACCATCTGCACACATGCACATAATGGCATCATCCCATGTCAGGATGCAGCTGGCAGCATATGTTGCAGACTATTCCCCATCCTTCATTTCTGCATGTTTCTACCATCTAAGTTCAATAAAATCATAAATGCCAGAAAGAAATGTTTGAATTTAGGGCTCATCGGTAGCATGCACTTTAGAAAGGTGAACGTATAGGGTCTGACTTCTTGTTTTTTTTTTTTTTGCTTTGTTTGTTAGCTTTTGTTTTTCTGTTTCATGTCATGTTTAAAAACAGTTTTTAATAATTTCTTTGAATTGTAATCGGTATTCCACTTTTTGGTAAATTACTGTAGTTTTTTCTTATAACTGCCAGAGATTCTAGATTCTAATTGTTACTCTGTATGCTTTTACTCTGTATTTAAATTGTGTCCTGTTTGAGGACCCCAGGAAGAATAGACATTACTCCCACAACACAGTGATGCTAATGGGGATCCTAATAAATAAACAAATAAACAAATGCACACCATTAAGGCTTAGTCCTTGTAACTGTTTCGCTACCACTATCAAATAAAGCAGAAAAACGCCAAAAAAAAAAACTTTTTTTCTTATAACTGCTTATAAATGCTTTTACTATGTATTTAAATTGTGTCCTGTTTGAGGACCCCAGGAAGAATAGACATTACTCCCACAACGGAGTGATGGCTAATGGGGATCCTAATAAATAAACAAATAAACAAATGCACTTTTTTTCCCCTCCAAGATTACTGTTGGTTATGAGAGGGAGGGATGGGGTTTTATGACTGTATGTTCGTTGTTGTGTTCATTGTGTATTACTTTTTGGGAAAAAACTCAATAAATAAAGTTTTGGAAAAAAAATAAACAAATGCACACCATTAAGGCTTAGTCCTTGTAACTGTTTCGCTACCACTATCAAATAAAACAGAAAAAAGGCCAAAAAAAAACCTTGTTTGTTTATATATTTAGGTATTACATAAGTATTTGTAAGCGCAGTAGTTGTAGTTGTGGTGGTTTTATCTTGGATTTCACTCTCAGTGTCTCATGGCCTAAATCTAATTCTGTATTCAGATGGCTCTCCACTCTGACAAGAATACAAATCTGGAAGAAGACTAACTACTTCTAGTTTCTGGCAGGGAAACAGACAATCTGGAAGTCATTAAATATGAGCAGAAATAGCAGCTACAGTATTAGCAATTGTCAACAAAACAATAGTGTTGGCCTTAAAAAGCCCACATCAGCTGGGTATTACTGTGTGTGTGTATGTGTGTGTGTCTATATGCATGCACTGAGGGACATGAGTGACTTATCTGGGACAGGGACATCACAGGGAACAACAGCGGTAGAAATTCAATTTTCTGGTGGCGATAGAAGAGGGAGCGGGAGCGTGACTGAATAGGTGTGACTGCAGAGGTTTTCCTTTAATACAGCCAAGATCATACAATGCACAGAAGAACGGGCCGCCAGGAAAAGCCTTCCTGCTGACATTGTTTTATGTCTTAAAAAGTGTGTGAGAATATGTGTGTGCGCCTAAAGCTGCAGCAGCTGAATTCAGCAGATAGAAAGAAGCACTGTGGTGTCACTCAAAACCACAGGGAGAGAAAAGAGGAAGAATAGAGAAAAATAACAACGGGGCAACAGCAGAACTGGAGAGTGGACATTAGTCAATTGAAGAGGGAGGCTTACTTTTTTATCACTTACAGAGTAGATTTTTTATTTAGTTCTCTGCTAGCAGTCATGTTGAAGTGCACCTTTTTTCATTTTGACTTACTGGATCAACATTTTGAACACAGAAACACACAAAAAAAATACAAAAAACACAATAAAATTACAAAAAAACCCCACATAGAACACATTAAACCACACAGAAAACACACAACTTTTTTTTTTTTTTTTTTTTACAAAAAACACATTAAAAACACACATAAAATGTTATTTAAAAAATACAAAAAACACAAAAGAAACACATAAAAATAGAGAAACGCACAAAAAATTGCAAAAAAACACACAAAAAATTACAAAAAACACACAAAAATTTACAAAAAACACATAAAAACACACAAAAAACATTTAACACAAAAGATTGCATTAGAAATACATTGAAATGCTGAATGAACACTGCAAAATTCAGCAGATATAAAGAAGCACTGTGGTGTCACTCAAAACCACAGGGAGAGAAAAGAGGAAGAAAGAGAGTGGAGACAACAAAGAGAAAGAAAAATAACAGCAGAACTGGAGAGAGGACATTAGTCAATTGAAGAGGGAGGCTGCTATTGTACACTGTTTACTTTTTTATCACTTACGGAGTAGATTTTTTATTTAGTTCTCTGCTAGCAGTCATGTTGAAGTGCACCTCAACTCCTGCAGAGCTGCACTCACAGATCATAAAAGGCACCGATGACCCTGTTTAGACTAGGTTTTAAAATGCTTTTTGATCGATCGGATCACAAGTGGACAGATGAGACACGTCGGCGTTTATATCTGTGTGAGTCCAGCTCAACACTAGTGTTTGGTTTTTGTTACTTCCCATGCACTACAATTACTGGACTCACTGACTCAAAACTGCCGACCAATTCAGAACACGCAAAGAAAACAAGATAAGATAAGATAAGATATACTGTATTCATCCAAGCAGAGGGATTTAGGTGTTCCAGCAGCCAACATACACACAACACAACACAACACAACACAACACAACACATGTATACGTACATATTCCACCTATACAAACATGAGCCCACAATACATAGCCTAGGATAGAAAAAGTGGAATGGATGGTCCATGTGCATTAGTAGCTGTTACTCATAGATAACAGTTACAGCAAGTGTGCAAATATACAGGTGTGTAAATAAACAGGTGTGCATATATATATATATATATATATATATATATATATGCTGACAATAAGACCTTTAGGCATTACTTGAATATATATATGTTGTTGTGAAATAAAAAATCAAGTTCTGAGGATACTGTTAGACTTTTTACTTGTAATTGTTGTTTTTTTTTTTAGTTTGGATGACACACAAATAATGCCAATTGATTCAATATACTATATTGAATTGTGTCAGTTTGAATTCTTTAAAAAAATAATTACATTTTAAATTCTGTTAATATAAAATACAATTTGATGAGGTGCCCAGTTTCCGTCTCCTGCATGCGCGAGCTTCTTCACCACTTAAAACATGATGTTGGATCAACTTAAATACTTGCATTAATGCAATTATTAAGTCCATGTGACTTAGAAAAAGTAATTCACCAGACTCAAAACATTGCTTTGAATTAATTTAAAAGCCAGCAGTTGGCTTAACTTAAAAATACCAGTGGAAAACGTTAACATACTTTTTTTTGTTGACCCAATGTTTTATGTATTAGAGCCAGAAATTAGAAATCAATACAACCACGGTGCTTTTATTTTGAAGGCGATTTACCTATATCTGAGTTGCCTGAGTTACCATGGTAACCTTGTCAAAAAAACGTATTGCTTTTAGCATAAAGTTAATAAATTACTGGTTTACTGCATAACATACATACTCTATAGTGTTTAAGTGGTTTGATTGTATGTTTAGTAACTGATAGTTCACAAGTTTTATTTAAAATCGCTCCATGAAAATAAAAATAAGACATTCTTTGGTCACATTGTGAATCCACCATAAGAGCTAACAAACATTAGCATCAGCACTAGAGCTAACGAGCACTTTTACTATAGTTAAGACAACAAATATAGCCACTAATATATATGACAAAATAAAATAAACTTTAACAAACCTTGTGTCCTGTCAGTCAGCCACTATAGAAGCCTTTTAGATACTTTATATCAACTTTATATGAATTAAGCCGCACTCGTTATTATTTACTGTTCGTTTTTCATTTAACCGTTGCACCTGTTATTTCCTGTCACTGCCTTTCAAAATAAAAGCATCCGTTTCACACTGGACGGCACCTTTTCAAAATAAAAGCATCACAACGTTGTAAAACACCTAGAAAATATACAAACATGAAAAACAAGCTATATAAAATAAAATTACAAAAAACCCCACATAAAAACATACTAAACCACACAGAAAACACACAACACTTTTTTTTTTTTTTTACAAAAAACACATAAAAAACACACATAAAATGTTATTAAAAAATTTCAAAAAACACAAAAGAAACACACAGAAAAACAGAAAAACGCACAAAAAATTGCAAAAAAAACCCCCAAAAATTACAAAAAACACACAACAAAATTAGAAAAAACACAAATAAATTACAAAAAAGACATAAAAACACACAAAAAACATTAAACACAAAAGATTGCATTAAAAATGCATTGAACTGCTGAATGCACACTGCAAAATTCAAAAAAATCTCCTCAAAAACTTCAGTAAAATCATGTTTGACTTGGTCGAGGTAGTTTTAACCTTTGCTGAAAAAGAGCTGATGCGATAATGGGACATGGAAACTTCTAGAAAAGCCAAAACTTTAGAGGGAAGCTGACAGCAGCAGGGCTCCAGAGGGTTAACAGTCTTATCATAACATGTATTCTTAAAAGTAGCAGCTCAAAACCAGATAATTTGCTGTATTTTATAAAGCGATTAAATTAATTGGGGTCCTGAGATGATTTCTGGGGGTCACCAAATCATTTTGGAAGTCAGCTCTGTCTCCACTGTGTTAAAGTGTTCATGTGTTAATGTGTTTTAGTCTTTTTGGTCATTTAATGTCTTTTTTTGGTCATTTTGTGTTTGTTTTTTAGTAATTTTGTGTCTTCTTGGTCATTTTGTGTCTTTTTTTGGTCATTTTGTGTCTTTTCTGGTCATTTTGTGTCTTTTTTTGATCATTTTGTGGTCAATTTGTGTCTGTTTTGGTCATTTTTTCCCCTTTTTTTGGTCATTTTGTGTCTTTTTTGGTCATTTTCCCCCTGTTTTGGTCATTTTGTGTCTTTTTTTGATCATTTTGTGTCTTTTCTGACAAATCCCAAAGTACCAAGTTGTTACTTTCCAAGGAGTCTCTGCCTTGAAGCTGACTGTTACACACTCAGGAGGTCAGAATGGACCTTTAAACTGATAGCAAAGGACTTAGATTAAAAGTAACAGTAAAATATGAAAAAATATATAAATGCACAGACAGAGAGATGTTTTAGTTGTTGTCTGCTTCATTATTTGTCCAAAATTCGTCGTATCAACTGAGTTTGTCTGATCTGAACTGTGCATGTTAAATTGAGGGTCGCCACTCAAAAAGGTTGAGAACTACTGCTCTAAACTGCTAGTTGTGTTTGGCTTCATATCAAGCAGGTTTGTAAAGTTTCTCCTGGTCTAATAGTGCTGCATGTAGCAGGAGGACTATAGGATACTGTACTATAGAAGTCTTTCCCATTATGCGTTAGACAACGAGCAGTGAAAAACCCAAATCCCTCGTGTCAGTTTGCAGTTTCCAGTCAGAATGGGTCATCAGCATGAACCGCTGGCTAATTGCTAGTAAAGTTTGAGAGTTGCACTGAGGCTTTTAAACCTATTGGCCCCTGTGGGCGCTGAGAATATTCTCCATACATACTTTAAACTCTGCTGCAGTGATGCATCACAACTTAAATTTAGACCACCACAGCAAAACATCCTGTGCTGAGAATAAAAATAAAAATAAAAGGAGCCTGGGAGAGACAAAGCCGTGTCTCTTCTCTTCTCTTCAGAGATGTAAACACTCAGTGAGAGACTGCTACTGTTGTTAAATCCCCTAAAATATTGTCATTTTTCTCTGCCCCAGTAGTCTCTCTTCAAAGTGGAGACTGAGAATATCTATTAGGGCTGTTTGGAAAAGGCAGAAAAAATAATTCAGATCTTCTTCCCAGAAGTTTGTGTTGGCGAGACACTTTTCACAAACACTATTTCATGCTTTTACAGGAGCTTGCAGCATCACTGGGGTTACAGTTTCAAAGCAAAACAGAGCATTACAGCCAATTAAACAAGAATCATGTCTGAGTTCTGATATAATGCATGAAAACAGAGGACGGCTCTGAGAAGTCTGCACTGTTAAAAAAAAGGAGTGTCTAAAACACTAAATCTGAGGGAAAAGATACTCAAAACAAGTGAAATTATTTGTCCATGGAGAAAGATATTTTCACTTGACAAGATTTCTTGAATTAAGATTGTTAAATCTATAAATAATCATGTCTAAAGATGCATTTCGAAGGCTTAAAATAAGACGAGAATGATGGTTTTAAGATCAACTTACTTAAAAAGTAACTTTCTACAGCCCCAAAATAAGTGAAATATACTAAAAATAAGCCTAAAATGCTGGTTTTAAATTGAGATTACTTAAAAAGTAACTTATCTTATCTTAGCAATTACACATTTTGTTTCCTTACTTTTAGCAAATTAAGCTGAAGATTATGAATATATATATATATATTTTAAGGGAAAAAAATACTCTGTATTAGTGAAGAATGACTAAGCTAAAAAGGTGTGTCTATAAACCAGATAAAAACAGTAAATCTGGCACTCAGCTTTAATTTTTTTTTATCTCTTTTGAACATTTTCTGTCTTTTTTGGTCATTTTGTGACCAAAAGAAGATGTAAAAAGATACAAAATGCCCCAAAAAAGATACAAAAAGACCAAAAAACACACAAAAAAAGGCCAGTTCATCGCTGCTGGCAGCTTTCATTAATCTTGTTTTAAGAGTTAATTTCTTATTTTAAGTGTTCAACATGCTTATTTCTAGATTTAATAATCTTAATTTAATAAATCTTGTCAAGGTAAATTATCTGTCCATGCAGCAAGATCATTTCCCTCAGATTTACTGTTTCATCTGGTTTTTAGACCTTTTTTTTTTTACAATCTGCTTGTGTGGTTCAGTCAGAATGATGATGTAGACGACTTTTATATCATCGAGGCTGCTGCAGGTGTGCAGGGTGGGAAAAACACACCAAAAATTACACCTTCTTAGTGTGTGTGTGTGTGTGTGTGTGTTAGGTTATCATGGTTACAGCCTCTTCCTCCTAACAGCAGCAGCTCTCCCACCACCACTGACAGTGTGGTAATGGAGGGTGGAGAGCAGCTTCTCTGGAGAGAAACTTGGTGGTGAAGTGCAGCGTAGCACGCTGAAACACAGAGAGGAGCAAACGAGCTGCCAGAGCACAGGATGTCTCTGTTTCTGCTCTGTTCTAGACTTATGGAGACCATGGTGACCTCTCTACTGGACTGTTCATCAGTAATGATAAGCAACTTTATTTGAATTGCAAATATCTATTTAATAACTATGCTTTGCAGATATAAACGCTGTGGTATAATAAATAAATTAGCCATTAGACTAAATAAGCATAAATGCAAAAAATGGGCTTAAGTGTTGTGTTTTTGCTTTTATGATTAGAAGTGTTGAATAAGGAAATCCTGACTGTACCAACATGCATTATTATAATCTATCTATCTATAAAAGCAAGAAGCGTCTGTGTGTGTGTGTGTGTGTGTGTGTGTGCGTGTGTGCGTGTGTGTGTGTGTGTCTTGCTCATGGCATGAAGGTGTGCATCCTCGATTTTGAAGATTTTTGAATTCATTTTTCTAAATATCATTATTTACGTAGGACGTGTTGCAGCATTGCACTGTTTCTGATTGGCCGCCTTTTAGTGGAGCCCCGCCTCCTTTTAGTGGAGCCCCGCCTCCTTTTAGTGGAGCTCCGCCCCATTGTGTGATAGGCCTCCACCTGGTCAGTAACACAGTAATTCTCTCTGTATTTCCACCCTGACTCATCTCATCTGAAGTCTATTTATCCTACCTATCTTTAGGAGTTTAAAGAGGCTACAAGGTTCCATTTAACAATAATATTCTAATAGTTTCCAGTGAATATCAATGTTCAATGTGTATGTGCTGGATGGTGTGGTACCTTATGAAAAGTAAGTGTTTTATGGAGTTGCAGATGAATACATACTTCCTACTGCACCAGTCTGATAAACACGAATGTTGTAAAAGGGACCAAAAAAGACACAAATGACCAAAAAAAGACACAAAATGACCAAAAAAAGATACAAAATGACGAAAAATGTACACAAAATGACCAAAAATTACACAAAATGACTAAAAAAAGACACAAAATGACAAAAAATGACACAAAATGACTAAAAAAAGACATAAAGTGACTACAGATGCTACAAGGGTCGATTTTCCAATAATATTCAAATAGTTTCCAGTGAATATCAATGTTCAATGTGTATGTGCTGGATGGTGTGGTACCTTATGAAAAGTAAGTGTTTTATGGAATTGCAGACGAATACATACGTCCCACTGCACTAGTCTGATAAACACGAATGTTGTAAAAGGGACCAAAAAAGACACAAATGACCAAAAAAAGACAGAAAATGACCCAAAAAAGATACAAAATGACCAAAAATGTACACAAAATGACACAAAATGACCAAAAAAATGACACAAAATGACTAACAAATGACACAAAATGACAAAAAAATGACAAAAAATGACAAAAAATGACACAAAATGACCAAAAAATGACACAAAATGACTAAAAAAAGAAACAAAGTGACTAAAAAAAGACATAAAGTGACTACAGATGCTACAAGGTTCGATTTTCCAATAATATTCTAATATTTTCCAGTGAATATCAATGTTCAATGTGTATGTGCTGGATGGTGTGGTACCTTATGAAAAGTAAGTGTTTTATGGAGTTGCAAACATTGTTGTGTGGCATGTAATGTATGAATACATTCTTCCTACAGGCACTGCACTAGTTATTATAATCACTAGAAACTAAACAATATTCTCTCAACCTGTGTGCTTCCTCGCCTAAACCGACAATCCCTCTAACGATAATGAGTTGCTACTGAAATAATAATAAATTCTCATTAAAGATGACTTGTTTTCAGTGTATAGCTTAATCTCTATTGCAATTACTGTACATATGCAGCTTCAGGCAGTATAATGAATATAATAAAGAATAAAGAATATACTGTGTGTCCCGAGAGCTCCTGATGGTTTCTATGCTGGCAGACTGAGTCACAGAATCATCTTAAACCAACCAGTTTGGTTTCTGTGTTGGTTTTTCTGTTCCAACAGCCTGGTTCTGCAACATTTGATCAAAGGAACCTCAGAGGATCTGACTTGCATAACTTTGACAATGTAAACGGCTCAAATGAGTTTAGATGAGCTCTAACTGTACCTGCTGCCTCCAGCTGAGAGGAAAACCTTCCAGCTGTTGTGTTTGTGACAATGACTGGAGAGAATCAAACTCTGATCTTAACTCTGATGTTTCTTGTATCATTGCCATAATAAAACGGTGGTAAAGTCATTTTCTCTGTGAGAAGACGTGCTTTAACAGCTTCCTGGTGAGTCACCAGTCAGGTGCTGACACGATCATTTATTCACAGTTTGTCAGCTTTGTAAACATGCAAACAAACACCAGTTATATAATCAGGAAAGTGATGACTGGCTGACCAGAAAGTTATTTTTCTCATCAAACTTGAAACACATAATGTCATGCTCAAGTTGTGGACATGTTAAGACCAGCGGTCTCAAACTCAAATTACATAAGACACAAAATTATGAAAAAAAAGACACAAAATGACAGAAAAAAACGAAATTACTAAAAAAAGAAACAAAATGACCAAAAAAAGACACAAAATGACAGAAAAAAACTACATTACTAAAAAAAGAAACAAAATGACCAAAAAAAGACACAAAATTATTTTAAAAAGACACAAAATGACAAAAAAAAGACACAAAATTATTTTAAAAAGACACAAAATGACAAAAAAAAGACACAAAATGATTTAAAAAAGACACAAAATTATTTTAAAAAGACACAAAATGACAAAAAAAAGACACAAAATGATTTAAAAAAGACACAAAATTATTTTAAAAAGACACAAAATGATTTAAAAAAGACACAAAATTATTTTAAAAAGACACAAAATGACAGAAAAAACTAAATTACTAAAAAAAGAAACAAAATTACCAAAAAAAGACACAAAATGACAGAAAAAAACTAAATTACTAAAAAAAGAAACAAAATGACCAAAAAAAGACACAAAATTATTTTAAAAAGACACAAAATGACGCAAAAAAGACACAAAATGACCAAAAAAAGACACAAAATTATTTTAAAAAGACAGAAAATTACTAAAAAAAGAAACAAAATGACCAAAAAAAGACACAAAATTATTTTAAAAAGACACAAAACGACGCAAAAAAGACACAAAATGACCAAAAAAAGACACAAAATTATTTAAAAAAGACACAAAATGACGCAAAAAAGACACAAAATGACCAAAAAAAGACACAAAATTATTTAAAAAAGACACACGATTATTTAAAAGACACAAAATTATTAAAAAAAGACACATAATGATTTTAAAAAGACACAAAATCACCAAAAACTCACATTAAACTTTCATATCAAGGTGGGGGCCACAAAATATCGTCACGAGGGCCACAATTGGCCCACGGGCCGCCAGTTTGAGACCCCTGCATTAAATGGACTCTGCTGTTATTAGTTTCCTCCATTATGGCACTGAGAAGCATATATTTTAAATTGAATCAGTTGTCTTTTAACATTCCCTGTTTTTTTTCTTTGTCGCCATTATAAACGAGCACAATAGAACAATCCAGAGCTGAATACTGGGAACACTGGAGAGAAAAGAGAAAGAGGACACATGGAGGAGGGCGAGATGGAAAGGGGGTGTGTTGATGAGGAGAGAAATGGGGTTAATGTATGAAAGAATGTGTTTAGAGAGAGGAGAAGGGAAGCCATGGCTGCAGGCTCTGACTCTGTCCCAGTTTCACTCCGGAGCCAGTATCTCCTGTGGCTCTCCAGAACATTTCCACCCAGTTGATTAATGCTGCCATCACAACCATCGCCAGCTTCTTTGAAGACTGGAGAAAAAAAAAAGGGGGTATGATGATCCATATAACATGTTCTGTTTAACGCTACACTCAGTTTTAGCCTAGTTCTAGTCCTGATTGGCTGAGACGTGATGGTGGAGGAAGTAGGACATGACATCACATGCTGCTCAGGTTGCTCCGTGACAAATTACACTCACGGGGAATAAAAGTGGTTTTCTGAAAGCTGAAGTCACTATATTCTGTGTCAGCAATCTCTTTAGGAGTTGTTAGGTGTCAAAGGTTTCAGTTTTGAGTTCACTCTAACTTTATATCTGTCACTTCGTATGAGGTTTTAGCTGTAGGTTTACTTTATTTGCACAGATAGAATTAAAAAAATGACAAAGATAACAAATAATATAAAGTGCAGGGAGAGGCAGAAAACCCACATGGGCTTATTTAAAGCCTCCACCTAAAATTATAAATAAATAAAAAATAAATAACAAAAACAACTAGAAAATTTCCTCTGGGTAAATAGTGAAAGGGCCACGGGGGCTACTGCCGGTGTGTGTACACTATGATGAGATTCTTCAGAGATTTATAACAATTAATACTAGTAATGTTATGATACTATATAATATACAAGGAGCACACCTACAACAAGCATTCCTTTACAAGTATTTATTTATACAGCAACCTATGACCTTTAACCTCAAAATGTGTGTGTGTGTGTGTGTGTGTATCTGTAACTGTAATCACATCAAAGATCAAAGGCAATCAGATCAAAGCAATCAACAGAATTAACTGACACCTGAATGGTCCGGCACAGTGACAGCAGCCAGAGGTGGACAGACTGGAATTTCTGGCCTCCAACAGAAATCATTTTTGGCAAAACCATAATACCTATCATTGATCCGACTTCACTTTGAGCGTCCCGAGTTCTTCCTGAACGTCTACATATGTTTGTTTTTTTAGAAAAAAGAAAAAATAGCTTTGTTAGAGCGATCTAAAAAAACTGTTACATCTCCCTTTTTCAGAAATCTTCCTGCGTTTTTAATATGGGAGCCAATGAGGCTGTTGGTGGTGTTGGTGGATCATCTGTGCGTCCTACGCCCAAACTATAACTCTGACAGCTTTACCAGAGGATTGTGAGGGAGAAGACTAATTTTCCTACGTTTCTATGTATAAATTATTTCTGTAGAGTGGAATTTGCGGCCTAGAGCGCAGTTTTCAAATTTATTTTTTGACAGTTTTTTCTCTCCCTCTACACTCTGGCGATGATGTCACACACTGTGACACGAACATTCCGTGCAATACACACCCATTATAATCTCAGAATTTCTCCAAAAATGATCATGGTCATTGAACAGGGATTGATAAAAAACTATATGACCTATCGAAACGTGGATTAATACACCGATACACAAGACTTGTGTCTACTGTTTAAAGTTCAAATGGAATCTCTAGGTGAAATTATGCCGGAGGAGTAGACGTTTAAAAATTTCCAATTATTGTTCTTTTTTGCTCATTTTTTTCGGCCGTTCCATTCACTTCAATGCACTTATTTTTTTGGCTAACCCAGTGTATTTGTGCTTTCCAACTCAAGCTCTCATCAACAAAGATTCCCAGGAATCTTGCTGCTGTTGACACTTGCAGAAATGATTTCCTCATGCACACAGAATCTTGTTTTTTCTATTTCTGTCTGGATGGGAGAGATTTTATCTTGTGCAGCTCTTTGTGTGTAATAATAGTAAGGCAGATAACATAAAAATCTTTAGCAGCTCTAATAAGGGCCAATATTGAAGCCATCTGTCCAACTCTAATGGGAACCAATCCATTCCTGCATACAATAGTTTGGCTCTTTGTGAAAGAGAGAGAGAGAGCAGAGTAAGACGCCAGTTCTCTATATTTGGTTTGAGTGCATGCATTACTATTCCCAACAATCAGCACCATCTTTCATTTCAATAGTGCATAAGTACACTGTATTCTGTCTATTTTATTGCTGTTTCTCTTCTATCTTTTTGTACGATGTCTTGAGTGCCAAGAAAGGTGCCTTCCAAGTAAAATGTATTATTATTATTATTATTATTATTAATTTAAAAAAATCTGTTTAATTTACGGTAAATACCGGCAGCTGTGGTTGCCAGAACTTCATTTCGTTAAAATGACAGTGAGTGGGTTTTTTACTGTAAATTGAAATGTAAATATCAGCAAAAACTGTCATTTAGACTGAAAAGTCCCTTTATTTTTAGAGTTACTGTGTATTTTGTATTTATTTATTTGCACCATAAGAAAAGACAATTATGAAAAAACTGAAATGAAACAAGAATACTAAGTGCGGGAGAGGTTAAAAAAACCCTTCATTTCCCCAAGAAATATACAAACATTCAAAAATAAATCAACAACAACAATAATTGTGTCCCTATTCTCAATTCATTTTACATGAAAATTATATATTTTTACAGGTGTTTACAAAAGTTTCGTACTATTCTTTGATTTACAGTGATTAAAAGTGTCTACTACGGTGAAATGCAATTTTTTATTTGACGCCCTGTTTCTCATGCAATTTGACAGTGTTGTACTGTAATTTCTACAAATATTTTTTACAGTGTACTTTATTGTTTCCTCTATACAAGTAGCAATGTTTTTAAACTTTATGTTTCCCCACTTAAAGTCATTTCCCAAGATTCCTTCCTAAAATGAGTCTGGAAACCGGCTGCAGAAGTATTGCACTCTTATTCCTAATGTATGAAAATGCTGAATGCAAGATGAAAGAAATACTGTATTGATAACCAAGTCACACACACACACACACACACACACACACACTGAGTGTCTGATCCTCTCTGTCTGGCTGTTATCTGTGCCTGCTGAGGGATTTGATACTAATTGATTCCTCTTATCACAGATAGCCTCTGCCTGGATCCAGTTTCATATGAGAGAAAGACACCGGAACTTCCATTATAATAATAATATCAGAACTACACCGGAGAATAATCTGTGTCCCAACATTGGTCCGTATACAAACTGATCTTTAGCCGGAGGGAAGCCCTGCACACGCCTCTGTATGTGACTGACTGACTGTTTTCACAACATTATCATTCTCAGATACACAGAAAAAAAAAGGTCAAAGGAGTAAAAAAGTAAAAAGTGAAGAAGTAAAAAGGAGTGGTGAGATAGAAAGCATTACATAAAAGCAAGCCTATAAAATTGGGTTTTAAGAAGTGATTTAAAATAAGTTAAGAAGTAAGAAGAATGGAATCCTATTTGATCTTTCTTTGAACCAGATATGATGAAACTGCAATTTTAAATATGTTTACAGTGCAGTAACTTAACATATTTCATGCTCTAATGCATGTTTAACAGTATAAATAGGAATACAAAAGGTTTGAAGCAAATAAAAAATAACCAATTACTGTGATTTCTTTTGTTTTCAGTGCAAGAACAGCAGACCAACATTAATTACAAGAAGTCATTTTGTGCATTTTTACACTGCACTTTTAAGATTTCATGCTCAAATGAATGTTGTACTGAGGGCCACTTCAAGTGAGGGTGAGGGCCGTATGTGGCCCCCGGGCCTCCAGTTGCCCATCCCTGACATATATCGATACAATTTTAGCTTTTAGCTACGCCCCTTTATCATGGAACAACTTGCAAAAGGACTTGAAACTGTCTGAACTGATCACAGTCGGTGAATTCACGTTCATTTACGTACATTTATGTACATTTATTTACTGTTTAAACTATCTTTTATAGCGCCTTACCAGGATTTTTTTGCCCTAAACCTAAGGTCAGTGGTTTTACAACATAAATCGGAAACTGCAGCCTTTTTTTTTTTGCTATTTTTAGAACGGGCCGTTGTACCACGAGCAGCGATATGTACCAACGTGCCATAAGTTGTGCTACTGACACACGACCTCCTGTGCCGTTTATGTCGAAGAACTTGTTGCTTTTTCCATTAACAAGATTATGTCATATTTGCATTAGCAGGAAGCAACAACAGAGCAGCTGTAATTCTTCTGAAAGCTGCACTAACAGACTCCAACACTGCATTTAACCAGCTGACAAACTGTGCACAGACAGAAACAGAAAACCAGACAGAGAAGAGAAACACCAAAAGAAAAAGCTTCAGAAAAAGAGAATAAAATGGGTCGTGAGTTATAATTGTGGTCATCATGATGGTGACAAAGAGGCAATAAATCCCCCCAATGCCCAAAAAAATCCATCATTGTAAGATAAAAAGCTGGTGGAGACACTAGATTCTGTGCAAACAATGCAGGAGCAGATGGCAAGGCCACAAAAACACCAACTCATTATTTAACTGGAGGACTACAGAGTCTCAGTGTGAACCTTAAAAATAGATAAGTGTCCGGCTGCAAGGCTGTTTCTCCCACTTTCAACAAAAGACTCATATTGGGCACGCTCTGAGGTTTCCGATGGCGGCGATATGCAGCGTGAGCCAGACAACAGCATGATGACCAGTGGTGTTTTAATGGAGCTGGCACAGAGTCTGGAGACCAGTCTGGACCACAGCCAGCTGTCTGATGGAGAGAATGAATGGAGAGCTGAGAGGAGAAGTGGCTGCAATCATTCCCTAGAAGTCTCTCTCCAAGAGGACAAACATCACTCAGAGCGAGAGATGAGAGTAATGAAAGAGAGGCAGCAGAGAGAGGAGAGAATGAAAGATGAAAGAGATGACAGTGATGCTCAGAGACACCGAGGCCTTTAGTATTCACACTGAATACCAACTTTTTGTGCCACTTAAATAATGTATTATCGATACGCTGGCTGCCATCAAACATCCTCCACTGATACATGTTTGAGTTATGGATATAGATTTGAATTTGCCTTGTTTTTAAAGTAGGATACCAGTTTGCTTTTCTTCTGTTAAAGGGATCCTCCACTAATGTTACCAACATGGTCTCACAGAAATCCGTGAAATAGCCACGGATTTCGCTTAACTCAAAATCCGTGGAATAGCCACGGAATCACTCAAATTTCCGTGAAACTGACACGGATTTCGCTACAATGCAAGTTAAAGACAGTCATATCCCGTGGCTATTCCATGGATATTTTTTCCTATTGGTTTGTTCCAAGTCACGTGACTTTCAAGGTTCCGGCGGTCAGAACAAAAAACATGGCGGACAGTTCTCTCATTTTTAGTGAAAAAAATCAATATTTTGACTTAGTTTCTGCATAAAAATGGATTTTAATCACATTTCTAGCGAGAAATATATGTTTTATTTTCTAAATATTCACTCAGTGAATGTACATAATCACTTTGTATGTTGGAATAGCCACGGGATATGACGGAAATTTGAGTGATTCCGTGGCTATTCAACGGATTTTGAGTTAAGCGAATCCGTGGCTATTTCACGGATTCCTGTGAGATCATGTTGGTTGATATACAGGGCCGGCTCTAGGCATAGGAGACATAGGCAGTTGCCTAGAGCGCCATCTGCAGACAAGTTATGTTTTGATATATCTTGCAAGATGAAACGTCCGTCAAAGCTCTCCGGTGCTCAGTATCGAAAGAGGAGAAAAGAGGAGGAGGAGAAGAAGTCCCAATCTTTTGTTAAATGCCGTTTTGTGTGAAAACGTTTAATTTGTATTAGCTTGCTAGCTAGGTTGAAATAAAGCTACGCTAGCTTAACACAGTTAACCCTTTGATGCATGATGTATTCTTTAAATATCTTGTTTTTGATAACAACAGATCATTATTTCCATTTTGCCTCTCTTACTTTATGGAGAAATATTGTTTTTGTATTGTTACAAAGCTAACTACTTGGCTAAGTATTTAGCTAAGTAGTTAGCTTAGCAAGCTACTTAGCCAAGAAGTTACCTAAGTAGTTAGCTTAGCAAGCTACTTAGCCAAAAAGTTAGCTGAATAGTTAGCTTAACAAGCTACTTAGCTAAAAAAAATGTATATGGGTAATTTTTGACCCATGCTGTGCATTAGAAGAGTAGTGACAAAAAAAGGGATTTTATTAAAAAATGAATAAAGGAAAACATAAAATTAGGATGTATGATGATCAAAAACCAACTAATTGAGGAAAACCTGGAATACTGAATGATGAAAATAATTTATTGCAAAGATATAGAGTATAAAAACTCAGTCGGGTCACTTTAGACCATGTTGTGCATCAAAGGGTTAAACACATTTTTCGCGGGGTTTGCACTTTGATTGTCTCTCTTGTCTCTAACTTTGTTAGCGTCTCCAGCTGTGATTCTTTGTGAATTGACTTGTAAGTTAATAATTATATAAACATACAGTTGTATTATATAGCTGGTTGGCACCATGGGCAAACAAAAACAGGAGTTCCCCTCCATGAAACAGCAAGCGGAGCTGTTCAACACCAATGGATCTCACCGAGGGAATGGGAAATGTAGGATGTAGTGTTTTAGGTGCTTGACCCATAACTGACATTATTTAACATGCTGCCATTTGATTATTCTTGTTTCAGAGTTCATACTCAACTTGTTAAATGGCCTATTAAACTTGAAAAATGAGAGTAAAGCCTGATTTCCACCGTAACGTCTCAGCCACGGCTCTCCGCTCTGCAGCCACATTAATACGTAGCATTTCTATTGTTGCTAAACCGCGTCAAGCTCAACAGAGCAGATTGATCCAGACAGGAAATCAGACACAGAATCAATGTAATACACTTCCGCCCCCTTTCAAAATAAAACACAATACGCAGTTCATGCTGCCTGAAACTACTTCACATCAACATTACATCTTGACCGGAGGCACCACGTCGTGGAACAGCATACAATCATTTATGACATCACACATTGTCTTTATAAGGATAGATGGTCAGATCAACAGATCTTCCACGTCGGAGAAGCAAAGTAAACTGTTTGTTGTTGTGGTTTACTTTATACACACAGTTTATAACGGGATCTCGAGGTCTCCTGTACGTTCAGGATTATCGCGTGTTCTCGTTATCTCGGTGGGAATCCCCAGAAACAACACACATCCTTCCTTTCCCCACGGATAAAACGTATTTTTTGTTCTGTTCAGATTTCTGTTCAGTGCTGTGTTTTACTGTTTTTTTGCATTTAAATGATGGTATATAATGAATCAATCAATAACACTTTTTGTGATTTTTGTATAGCACTTTTCATACAAGAGAGAAGCAACACAAAGCGCTTTACATAAAAAAGGAGAAAATAATAATAATAATAATAATAATAATAATAATAATAATAAAAAATAACGAAACATAGAAACAAGCAAACACCCTCCGCCCATCCTATTAAAAACAAATCACAAACTGACATATGACGATGCTTTCTCGTTGTCGTGCATTCCTCCCTGGTTATATAATAATGTATCAGAGGTTATTGTTTGTGTATCACACTGTCAGTTTCCTGTCTATAATAGAGAATATTGTTGTGTTGTTAAGTGCAGCCTTTAGTCCAGTGTGTCACTCTTGTTGTCAGTGTGAGAAAACAGCAGAAGAAGAAGAAGTGGAGAGGAAGATGATGGAGGGAGAAGAGGAAGATGATGGAGGAGAAGAGTTGGTGAGATTGATTCCAGTTGGGATTTACAACAGAATAAAAACTGTGACATCTCTATCTGTCTCCCTGGAAATGAGGTGAGGAGTCTCATCACACACACACACACACACACACACACACACACAAACACACACACACACACACACACACACACACACAAACACACACACACAAACACACAAAAAACCAGTACACAACATATAATAACTCACACAGAATGAAGGAAAGAGTCACTTAGACACACATCCCCACATACACACACACACACACATACACACACACACACACACACACACACACACCACACTCACACACACACACACACACACACACACACACACACACACACACACACACAACAACTAACAGAGTGTGTGATAGAGAGAGAAGACTGTTATTTTCTGTGTTTTTTGGTCATTTAAAGGCGTCCTGACTGAGCTGATAGAGTGCTATGTCCTCAGAATGTGATTCATGACCATCAGAGCTCTTTGTGCAAACTTGAAGTGACTTACTTCACTGACATTAATTACACAGTGTGAACATGCTGCCAGACTCATTTCCTCAGGTTAACTGACTTAATGACTACAAACTATCAGCCTGACAAACTATCAGCCTCTAAAAGTCTTTTATACCCAAAGAAAGTCTCTTAAACTTATTTTTACTCACACAGAAAGTCCCAAATTTAACCTCAAAGGCACAATCTGTTGATATTTAGGTTTAGGTTTATTTATTTGCACAGTTATAATAACATAAAATGACAAAGATAACAAATAATATAAAGTGCAGGGAGAGGCCAGCAGGGCTTATTTATTTAAAGCCTCCAATTCTAAAATCCCATAATCACAATATTTCTTAAAGTAAAACCACTTTTTATGTAACTTCTGTGGCTCACGTCGTCCTCGTAACTACTTCACTATCAGCAGACACACAGACAGAAAAAAGGACCAACAAGAACACACAAAATTATCAAAAAAAGACACAAAATGTCCAAAAAAGACTCAAAATGATAAAAAAAGACACAAAATGTCCAAAAAAAGACACAAAATGTCCAAAAAAGACTCAAAATGATAAGAAAAGACACAACATTATTCAAAAAAGACACAAAATGACCAAAAATACACAGAATTACCAAAAAAAAGACAAAATTGTAAAAAAAAAGACACAAAAATATTTAAAAAAAAGACACAAAATTATTTTAAAAAGACACATTATTTAAAATAAGACACAAAATTACCCCCAAAAATATTTAAAGTGATCCACACACAACACGGTAAAGTACCATTCATATAAAACTCACATTAAACTTTTATATCAAGGTGGGGGCCACAAAATATCGTCACGAGGGCCACAATTGGCCTGTGGGCCGCGAGTTTGAGACCCATGTGATAAAGCATATTTACAATGCCTACAAATGCTGTTGGTGAAATGCAATATACCATATTCAAGTGTTATATATTACAACAGAGAATCACAAAATTGAATATAGAGAACTATAGATTTAGTTGCCCAGTATTTAGTCATATTTGAGTCACACTGGAGGATTTTGCAGCAAAGAGAATCAGAAGTTGAGGTTTATAAATCTGAGTCAGCAGCAGAAACAGTGTTTGTGTAACTGATCGTTCCTTCTCTGGCTCTGTTGTTGTGTGTTGTGCTGCTACATTAATGCCCACACATAATGTAGTTGACTATCAGTGAGATAAGAAGGTGGAAGTGATAAGAACCTACAGCAGCAGCCAGCAGAGTCTCTTTCTACAGGTTAACACATGATTCTCCCACACACACTGACTGCTACATGTTAGAGTCTCTCTGGGGTTTTAACGCTGCCTCCAAACGTGACTGACACTAATTTGACTGGACAACATGGAAAAACAAGTTGCTGACATAGAAATAGTGGATCTGTTCATCTGGAGGAGGTTACTGACTGTAAACAGTAGCTGTGTTTCTGTTGAAGTCAAAGGGAATTCTGAACCAATGTTGCATTAAAGAAAATGCGAATTAGGGACGTTTCCATCAACTGTCAACATCAAATGTAGAGAAGTCTTCAGGAATTTAATTAAATTAGGGAACTTATAATGTCAGCTGATCAGTCATTGTGTTTTTTGTAAAAAAAAAAAAATGTTTTTGTGTGCTTTTTGTATTTTTCGTCTGTGTATTTGTTTTTTTTAATTTTTGTGTTTATGTTTTTGTGTTTTTTGTATTTTTGTTTTGTTTTTTGTGTGTTTTCATGTGTTATTATGTCTGTTTTTGTGTGTGTTTTTTTTGTAATAAAAAATATGTTTTTGGTGTGTTTTGTGTGTTTTTTTAATTTTGTGTGTTTTTTTTGTATTATTTTTTTTTGTGTGTTTTTTTTTTTTTTTTTGTTATTTTGAGTGTTTTTTTGTAATTTTTTGTGGGGGTGTTTTGTGTGTTTTTAATGAAAAAATAATAGTCAGGTCATATAGGTGAGGTTGTGTTGAAAACACCATATGAAAATACCAACATGTCATGGTACAGATCTTTAAGTGGTTTATACAGGAAGATTGTGGGTCAAAAACCCAAAAAATAGCCCCAAACTCTAAAGGGTTAAAAGCATGAAATAATTTTCAAAAGACAAAATCAACCTCAAGCAAGCGTGAAAACTTTTATGCACATTTTCAAACTTTGGTGCTTCCATCCAGCTCTTCTCAAGGGTTCTTGTGTTTCTGCTCTGAAAAATTGGGGAGCAGCTCAGCTAATTTGAAAAAAATTTAAATTATGATTTTTCTACAATCATGTGTATAATCTATCAAGTGAACACAGACGTTTAATCAGGTAGGAACTGTAATCTTGTGTCATGCAGCTCTTACAGATGCTAACCACGTTAGCTGTGATATTTACCTGCAGCAAGTGTAAACAAACAGGACTACTGCCAAGGACAACAACAACAACAACAACAACCTGCAGCAGGCTCTACGGTACATTTTGTTCTATGATCCATGCACATTTTTTATAAACCTGAACTGGAACACGAGGTGTCAGGAAGCAACAAGTACATGAAAGAACCAGATTTATGTAACAGTGATGTACGTTTGAGCTCCAGAATATTCTGTGCATGTTTCCATGGCAACCTGTCTCTGTTGTCAGTCAGATCATCTTGTTTCTTCCTCTCTACGTCTCTTCCTCTCTGATTCTTTAAGTGACACTTAATAGTGAGGATAAACAGGTCAAAGGTCAGATGGTTTAGTGGCTGAAGGATATCTTATAGCAGGGGTCTCAAACTCATATTACCTGGAGGCCACTGGAGGCAGAATCAAAATGACCAGAAAAAGACACAAAATTACAAAAAAAAGACTGAAAATGACAGAAAAAATAATAATAATAACTTAAAAAAGACACAAAATGACAGAAAAAAGACACAAAATTACTAAAAAAGACACAAAATGACAGAAAAAAATGAATAAATAACTTAAAAAAGACACAAAATTATTTAGAAAAGACACAAAATTACCAAAAACGACACAAAATTATTAATTTTAAAAAGACACAAAATCATTTAAAAAAGATACAAAATTACAAAAAAAGACACAAAATTTAAAAAACACAAAATTACCAAAAACGACACAAAATTATTATTTTTAAAAAGGCACAAAATTATTAAAAAAGACACAAAATTATTATTTTTAAAAAGACACATAATTATTTAAAAAAGACACAAAATTACCAAAAAAGACACAAAATTATTATTTTTAAAAAGACACAAAGTCATTTAAAAAAGATACAAAATTACAAAAAAAGACACAAAATTTAAAAAACACAAAATTACCAAAAACGACACAAAATTATTATTTTTAAAAAGGCACAAAATTATTAAAAAAAGACACAACATTTAAAAAACAAAAAATTATCAAAAACGACACAAAATTATTTTTTTAAAAAGGCACAAAATTATTAAAAAAGACACTAAATTATTAAAAAAGACACTAAATGACCAAAAAGTAATTAAAGGGACCTTCCACACACAACACGGTAAAGTGCCATTCATATAAAACTCACATTAAACTTTCATATCAAGGTGGGGGCCACAAAATATCGTCACGAGGGCCACAATTGGCCCGCGGGCCACATTTAAGAGGCGAGATTAGTTAGCTTGTCCCAGTGTTTCCATTGTTCCCAGTCCCAGGAGGACACTGGACACAGTGTGGTGTTTTAACCTCACTTTGCTCTGCTTACATAATCCCTGTCCTGCAGGGAGAAAACTGCCAGATCCCTCTAACACACACACACACACACACACACACACACACACACACACCAGACCTCGAGCCAAAAATGCTCTACATAACTACATAACTGCCTGTAGGCTTTTGGTTTTCCTTCCAACTTTCCCTGCACACTCCCTCACACACACCACGACCCGCTACACACCCCTTAAACACACACACACACACACACACACACACACACACACACACACACATCCTAGCCTCAATCAAAAACCTCAAGTCCAGCACTATAAAGGCTGGAAACTCTGCTTAAAAACATAAAGCAGCCAAACAACACATGATGATTTATAACCATACTAAACAATAAACACATAGCACTCTGCAAAAAAAAGGTCTAAAAACCAGATAAAACACTAAATCTGAGGAAAATGATCTTGCTGCATGCACAGCACTGCAAAAACTGAAATCTAAGTCAGATTAAATCTTAGTCAGAATCTTTTATATTCGTCTGTTTGACTTGTTTGAAGTGTTTTGCTCCTTAATGATCTAAATCAGATATTACAGCTTGTTACTGAGTAAATACATGCTGGAAACTAGAATATCAACAGTTACAAAGCTGTTTCAGCAACACTTACAAGTATAAAACTGCTATTTCAAAGTAATCATTTCTTATTTTAAGCATAACTAAGAAATCATAACTTTGACAAAATTTTACCTCTTCACATCCTTAAAACAAGAAGCCTGATGGAATCAATTGTTTTATTATCAATGAAACATGTGTAATCGATTAGTTGTTTGGTCAATAATTTATCGACAAACCAAAGAGATATTCAGTTTATTGTCATAAAGGAACAAAGAAACCAGAAATATTCACATTGAAGAAGCTGAAATCAGAGAATTTGGATTTATTATCTTTAAAAAAACTGCTCAAACCAATTATTAGATTATCAAAATAGTTGACGATTAATTTGATGATCGATTATTGTTCGATAAATCGAAGAATTGTTGCACCTCAAGTAATTTTACATCTTTTTGGGGTAATTTTACATCTTTTTTGGGGTAATTTTAGATTTTGGGGGGTAATTTTACATATTTTGGGGTAATTTTACATCTTTTTTGGGGTAATTTTAGATTTTTGGGGGTAATTTTACATATTTTTTGGGTAATTTTAGATTTTTGGGGGTAATTTTACATATTTTTGGGGTAATTTTACATCTTTTTTTGGGTAATTTTAGATTTTTGGGGGTAATTTTACATATTTTGGGGTAATTTTACATCTTTTTGGGGTAATTTTTTATCTTTTTTTGGGTAATTTTAGATTTTTGGGGGTAATTTTTACATATTTTTGGGTAATTTTACATCTTTTAGGGGTAATTTTACATCTTTTTTTGGATAATTTTAGATTTTTGGGGGTAATTTTACATATTTTTGGGTAATTTTACATCTTTTTGGGGTAATCTTACATCTTTTTTTGGGTAATTTTAGATTTTTGGGGGTCATTTTACATATTTTTGGGTAATTTTACATCTTTTTGGGGTAATCTTACATCTTTTTTTGGGTAATTTTAGATTTTTGGGGGTAATTTTACATCTTTTTGGGTAATTTTACATCTTTTTGGGGTAATTTTAGATTTTTGGGGGTAATTTTACATATTTTTGGGTACTTTTACATCTTTTTGGGGTGATTTTACATCTTTTTTTGGGTAATTTTAGATTTTTGGGGGTAATTTTTACATATTTTTGGGTAATTTTACATCTTTTTGGGGTAATTTTACATCTTTTTGGGGTAATTTTAGATTTTTGGGGGTAATTTTTACATATTTTTGGGTAATTTTACATATTTTTGGGGTAATTTTAAATTTTGGGGGTTTTTTTTAACATCTTTTTTGGGTAATAATCGATTATTGTTCGATTAATCAATTAATTGTTGCAGCTCTAGTGAAATTATCTGTCCATGCAGCAAGATATTAGATCATTTCCCTCAGATTTAGTGTTTTTATCTGGTTTTTAGACCTTTTTTTGGCAGTGAACATTCTAAGTCCACATGCAAACCACAACAAAGCACCACGCCAAATTAAATATGCACACATAGCATTTATGCATAACACACACACACACACACACACACACACACACACACACACACACACACAGAGCAGTGGGTGTTTTGACAGACGTCAGAGGAAAGCTGATCGTCGTCCTGCAGCCAGAAACTCTGTGGATCAGAATCTGAGTCCCAAAATAACCTGACGTGTTCTTATCTGACCCCCGGAAATATAAACGCAGCCAGAACACATTTACAAGAATATCACAGCAGACAAAACAAAACAAAACCTATTATTATTACTACAATATCACAGCTCTATTCCTGTAGCTCCAGTTTGTTATGAATCATATTCATGAGAGAGTTTATGGCGGCCACATGGTAATACAGCAATAACATTCCTCTAATGTTCATGTTCCTGCTCCTATTACAGAAGTTGTTTGGTATTTTTGTGTTGATATCATATTACAGGGATAGTTCTGATTTATTAAATTGGGCTGTATGAAGAATCAGTCCATACAGAGTGTTTTATCTGCAGTAGAAGTAATGTACTGCTGTGGACTAGCCAGACTATATCACAAACTAGATCTAGTCTGGAGACCACATATTCATGTTTCCGTATGTTTCCGTAGAGGAGGTGTGGTTTACGATCCTCCGGAGCCGTTTATTGGGCGCTTAGAATGTCTATCAAAGCGTCTGTAGGTAGCTCTTAGCCAATCAGATCAGTTATACCAGATGACGTATGCAGAGCGACAGAAGACGACTGATGTTTACATGATGGCACCAAACGATTATTGCCGTTTGTGCAAAATATATATGAAGGAAGAAGGACACTCCACATATGCTCACTCTTCAGACAGATATTTATATCTGGTCCTCCATCAAGGCGATCAATGGCGAGGCGACCAAAACGAGCGGGGTCTCGCTAAACCCCGTTAGCTTAGCCGCTAACGGGGCTAGTTGGTAGATTAAATTAAAAAAAATTCTCAGCAAGGCTAAAACCTCCTTTCTGGTGGTGATAAAGGAGTGTAAAGCCAAACGATGTTCTTCTTTTAAAATAAACTTTGTCTCTAAACTATCTAGAACACCGTCTACAGATCCAGAGAGAGCTTGGCGTCTGCTGCAGCCATGTTGGATCCGTAAGAAAACTACAAAACTACAAGCTTCCGTCTGTCCAATAGTACGCATCATCGTCTCGCTGTCCCTCCCCGTTCTGTGATTGGATACCAACAGCAGGATAAGAATCAGACATGGACACCATGCCGCCTTGCAGTTTGAAACAAAATCGAGCTCGCAAGGCAGCATGGGTAAACCAGGCTAGATGTGGACAGGAGCAGCTTTAAGAAAGGCCCAACTAAAAAATTAATTATTAGTTTAAATATATGCTAGATTTAGAATATTTTTTAAGTTCTCCTTTAAGTTTAAGCAGCTGGTTGTGTTTAGGGGGAGATAGCAGGTCAACAATAAATACACATAGAAGTGATGACATCATCTGAAAGCTGAGAACCTGAAGATGAATCTGATGCGTGTCAAGTTTTTCTGGTCAAAAATATCTAATAAATGTACTTATATTAATGTTATGAACCCCTTATACACCTGAATAGGTTTTAATGAATAAATAAATACATCTATAAATAAATATGTCCCTTTGAAGTCTGTTTCCGTGTTCAACTGTGTCCTAGAAGTTGTTGTTTGTTACATACGGTTGTCGCTGAATTATGCAATTTTATTCATATCGAAAATTGATAAAAAATGGTCTAAAAAACCCTCCAGAATATAACATCAATATATAAAGACCTTTGGAACAACAGAGAAGAATCCATGCTGAAATTTGGGGTCAAAAACTTTGGTCATTTTGGAGATTTATGTATTTTCTCTTCTACCTGTTTGAAGTTTAACCGGCTAATCAAAGCTGTTAAACTGGAGAAAAATCAAGTCAGAAAGCAAATGTATTGTTAAGAATACAGATAAAATCCTTTCGGACGGCTTGAACTTCTCCAGAAAAGTTCATAGAGTCCTACGGGCGAAGCAGAAAAGAGGGAAAAGAATGATTTGTCAGAGATCCATAAACAGAGCTGGTGATGAATTGAAGCTGAGAGCTGTGAGAATGAACAGCAGGTCGATGGAGAGGAAGACCTGCAGTCGCTGCCATGTTTCCAAATTCTCTTCAGATGTGTGTGTGTGTGAGTGTGTGTGTGTGTGTCTGTGTGTGTGTGTGTGTACGCTGATCTCTCTTCAATACTCCAGCCAAGACTCGTTTCCTGCCAAGTCTAAAGTGGGTGGTGGGTGCATTTCAACATCTCTCCATTACAGAGAAAGATGAGGAGGAGGAGGAGGAGGAGGAGGAGGAGGAGGAGGATTGAGGAGGCCTTTCTGCAACAAGACAGGAAGGAACTGTAACGTATTAACACACACACACACACATATACACACACCTGTACCGTCTGACACCTGGAGAAAGCGCAGTGTGTTTCTGTGAATCTCTCCCCTCTAGAGAACCGTTCCACTTCTTCAAGCACATCACCAGTGGAACCTGGTGTGTTATTCTACAGACACACACATGATGTGGTGCTCCGCTGGGGGAATCTGCTCTCTCACCACCAGAGTAACCCACAGTCACAAACTATGACTTGTAACACTTTCCCACATTGTGGAAGCCTCTTTAAAGCTGCTCGGGTTGAAAACTGGCAGTGGGAATGACTAAAATGACTGAAAAAGACACAAAATGATCAAAAAATAGATGTAAAATGATTAAAAAAGACACAAAATGAGCAAAAATGGAAACTAAATGACAAAAAATGACCAAAAATGACACAAAATAACCCAAAAAAACCAAAATGGCCAAAAAATAGATGTAAAAATGATCAAAAAAGAGACAGAATGAGCAAAGAAAGAAACTAAATGACCAAAAATGACACAAGATTACCAAAAAAATGATGTAAAAATGATCAAAAAAGAGACAATATTGGCAAAAAAGGAAACTAAATGACCAAAAATGACACAAAATGGCCAAAAAATAAATGTAAAAATGATCCAAAAAGAGACAAAATGATCAAAAAAGGAAACTAAATGAGCAAAAATGACACACAAAAAACTAAAAAAACTAAAATGACCAAAAAATTGATGTAAAAATGACCAAAAAAGAGACAAAATGGCCAAAAAATAAATGTAAAAATGATCCAAAAAGAGACAAAATGAGCAAAAAAGGAAACTAAATGACCAAAAATGACACAAAATGACCAAAAATGACAGAAGATGAGCAAAAAATAGATGTAAAATTGATCAAAAATGTCACAAAATGACCAAAACATTAGCTCAATGATAACCAAAATCATCACCAAGAAAACCATGTTAAATGTCTAGATATCAGCTCTAAATTAAATTCTTATGAGCTGTTTTGGTTGTTATCATTATATTTGTCCATACAAATGTACCTTTAGTTGTTCCAGACATTATAATGAACCATAAACTAAATCAGTTATTCCAACAGACTCACACATGATGTGGTGCTCCGCTGGGGGAATCTGCTCTCTCACCACCAGAGTAACCCAGAGTCACAAACTATGACTTGTAACACTTTCCCACATTGTGGAAGCCTCTTTAAAGCTGCTCGGGGTGATTTTACACACTGGTGGTCCCAGATGGCAGCAGGGGGGAACTCTGGTTCTCTCTGGATGGAGCTGCTGGGTTTCATCACAGAACTGGCAGTGGGAATGAGCAAAATGATACAAAATGACTGAAAAAGACACAAAATGACCAAAAAGGATACAAAATGATCAAAAATAGATGTAAAAATGGTCAAAAAGGAGACAAAATGAGCAAAAATGGAAACTAAATCACAAAAAATGTCAAAAAATGACAAAAAATTACACAAAATGACCAAAAAATAGATGTAAAAATGATCAAAAAAGACACAAAATGACCAAAAATGACACAAAATGACTAAGAAAGACACAAAATTAGCAAAAATGACACAAAATGACTAAGAAAGACACAAAATGACCAAAAAATAGATGTAGAAACAATAAAAAAACCACAAACTTACTTTAAAAAGACACAAAATGACTAAAAAGGAAACTAAATGACCAAACAAGACACAAAATGACCAAAAAATTTGCTCCATAATAACCAAAATCATCATCAAGAAAATATAGATCTTGATATTGATATATGAGATATGGTCTGATTCCATATCACATTCAAAAATATTTCGATATATCTTTTATATTGATATAATGCCCAGCCGCTAACAGCGACTGACAAGCTAATTTAACGCTTGTTGGAATTCAAGTGATATTTTAAACGTCACTAATATTACATTGCTAGATGTTGTCAGTCAGTAAAAAAAGAATAAAAATGTATCGTCCTCTATTATAGAGACTGCCATGGGGTCTATTGAGAATGAGCTGATGGGAGTTTTGCTTTTCTGATGCTGACGTGTTCTGTTCAGCAGGATGAACTTCACAAACAACTCCACTTTTATCATGTTTAAAGTGTCAATGGAGCCGACAGAAGTAAAAAGCCACTGCTACGCTACAGTGAAGTGGAGGTGCTAATGCATTTTATGTCTTACAGCAAAACAAGGACAGCTCTTCAGCTTGTGTTAACCACACACCTTATTTCAGGCTTCTAACCAAAAACCCATTAAAAATCAAAACTCACCTAACCTCTTACACTCAAATCATTTTAGAGTTTAAGAGGTAAGACCTCTTAGTTTTTTAAGAACTCATTCCTGTTGCGCCCCATTTCAGAAAAATCATAAAACGTGTGCTTATTTGGTCAAAATCATACTAACCAAAAGGAAGAAATATAACTAGATTATAAATATAAGTCCAAACAAGCTCCAAGGACATATATATATATAAAGAATATTAAGTTCTGTGTGACTTTAAATAAAAAATAGATGTAAAAATGATCAAAAAAGAGACAAAATGATCAAAAAAGAAACAAAATGACCCAAAAATGAAACTAAATGACCAAAAAAGACACAAAATGACCCAAAAATAGATGTAAAAATGATCAAAAAAGACACAAAATGACCAAAAAAGACACAAAATGACTAAAAATGTCAATGTCAGTTCTGCGTGACTCTAAATGTCTATAATATGATGTCATATGTTTAAATGTCCTCCTTAGAATCAGCTCCATCCTGAGACGTGTCGACTGACCAGTGACATCTCACCCTCATCACCATAGTAACAATAGGACCAGGAGGGAGGGGGTTAACCCTTAACCTAATGTGTGTGTGTGTGTGTGTGTGTGTGTGTGTGTGTGTGTGTGTGTTGGGGGAGGGTTGATGGATTGATGGATTCCCCCCGTAGACCCGTGGGAATGACAGTCAAGCTCTAAAGCTTGTTTAGGCTTTAACACCCATTAGACATCCACCCCCAACACACACACACACACACACACACACACACACACACTATCTCCTTACACCATCTCTGAGCTATGAACCACCCGCCTCCATCCATCAACTCATCATCTCCTTCAGTCTCCACAGGATGATGTCAGGTAGGTATAAAAATATATATCGATATATTTTTAAATGTGATATGGAATTAGACCATATCACATGTATCAATATAGTTACATTTTTTCTCTTTCTCTGTATACAGTCATGGAAAACATTATTAGACCCTCCATGTTTTCTCCTGCTTTCTTGTTCATTTTAATGTCTGGTTCAACTAAAGGACAAATATAATGATAACATGGTTTTATTCATAATGATTTTGGTTATTATCAAGAATGTTTCCATGACTAGGGCTGTAAAAATGATCAAAAAATACACAAAATGACCAAAATTAGATGTAAAAATTATTAAAAAAAAGGA
>NC_081526.1:2105732-2193232 GCF_030273125.1 Centropristis striata | reverse complement strand
TTATGGAAATTACGCTAAGCAACATGAATGTCATTCCTGAATTACATAGTGATGCAACATAAGAAGTGAATAAAGCTAAATCTACGCTTAGCATGCTAATCGCGCTACAACAACGTCTGCAACTCCATAAAACGCTTCCTGTTCATAAGGTACCACACCATCCAGCACATACACACTGAACATTGATATTCGCTGGAAACTATTTGAATATTATTGGAAAAACCTTCAACCTTGTAGCATTTGTAGTCATTTTGTGTCTTTTTTTGGTCACTTTATGTCATTTTTTGATAATTTTGTGTCATTTTTTTGGCCATTTTTTGTCATTTTTTGTCATTTTGTGTCATTTTTTGGTCATTTTGTGTCTTTTTTGGTCCCTTTTACAACATTCATGTTTATCAGACTAGTCCTTCCTGCCCGCAGGAAGTATGTATTCGTCTGCAACTCCATAAAACACCATCCAGCACATACACACTGAACATTGATATTCACTGGAAACTATTAGAATATTATTGTTAAATGGAACCTTGTAGCCACTTTAAAACTCCTAAAGATAGGTAGGATAAATAGACTTCAGATGAGATGAGTCAGGGTGGAAATACAGAGAGAATTACTGTGTTACTGACCAGGTGGAGGCCTATCACACAATGGGGCGGGGCTCCCCTAAAAGGAGGTGGGGCTCCTCTAAAAGGGGGCGGGGCTCCCCTAAAAGGAGGCAGAGCTCTCCTTAAAGGAGGCGGAGCTCCCCTAAAAGGGGGCGGGGCTCCACTAAAAGGAGGCAGAGCTCCCCTAAAGAAGGCGGAGCTTCACTAAAAGGTGTCCAATCAGAAACAGTGCAATGCTGCAACACGTCCTATATAAATAATGATATTTAGAAAAATGAATTAAAAAATCGTCAAAATCGAGGATGCACACCTTCGTACCATGAGCAAGACACACACACACACACACACACACACACACACACGTCTTGCTTTTATAGATTGAAAAATGAGGGACATTTCAGAAGTTGTGTGACAGAAGGAGAAACATGTACACACACAGAAACACACAGTGCACACTCAGGTCTTAGTGGAGGCCATTCTGTGTTTGTTTTAGGAGCACTTCACTGTGGATTCAGCTTAGATTTTATTGCCACTGAACACACACACACACACACACACACACACACACACACACACTTAATCACACACACACTCACACACACACACACACACACTCACACCTATAACCCATTACCCTCTGCAATCCCCTGCAGTCACTCTGCCCAAGTCTCCTCGAGGCTCCTCTGGGACCGAGGCGTGGTGATGAAAGTGTGAATTAATCTCCTCTAACAGTGGGGTGTTTGAGTGTGTGTGTGTGTGTGTCTGTGTGTGTGTGTCTGTGTGTGTGAGTGTGTGTGTGTGTGTGTGTGTGTGTGTTGGTAAGTGCATCCGCCCTGCACACAAAGAGCAGGGGTCTGCAAAGAGAGTTAAATCTGACTTTGAGTGACATGCTAATGCAGCATCACCACACACACACACACACACACACACACACACACACACACACACACACACACACACAGACACACACACACACACACACACATGGTTATTGAAGGAGTCAGGCGGGTCAAATAGAACACTCTGCGTCAGGTATTGAGGGTGAGAGATGAGGATGAATGTGTTGCTATGGAAATAGAAGAAAAGGCAGACATGCTGAGTCAGCTGTTTGCTCTTTGAGCCTCTGTTGCCGACTTTCTGCTTCGACCGGTAACAGTTTATCAAGACTGATCATTTCTTTTTGTTTCCCAGGGCACTGTGTGGAGTTAACTTCTCAACTAAAAAAAAATACCTGCCTAGAATAATCATAACACGGATAATAAATAGCCTGCAGGAACATTTCTCCATACCTACACTGCAGAAAAGGTGTTTAAAAACCAGATCAAACAGTAAATCTGAGGGAAATGATCTTGCTGCATGGACAGATAATTTACCTTGACAAGATTTATTAAATTAAGATGATTAAATCTAGAAAAAAGCATTTTGAATGCTTAAAATATGAAATTAACCCTTAAAGTCAGATAAATGATCTAACACTTCTAAATCTAAAGTTTTTTTAATCTTGGTAAGAAACAAATAATCATCAGGTCACTCTGCTCGGGCCAGTTCATCACTGCTGGCAGCTTTCATTTATCTCTTTTGTACATTTTTTGTCTTTTTTGGTAATTTTGTGACTAAAAGAAGATGTGAAAAGACATAAAACGACCAAAAAAGACCAAAAAAGACACAAAAAAAGACAAAAAAAGACACAAAAAGACCAAAAAAAGACACAAAAATACAAAAAAAAGACCAAAAAAGACACAAAAAGACGTAAAATGACCAAAAAAGAAACAAAAGATGTAAAATGACCAAAAAATACATAAAAAGACAAAAGAAAACCACCCCCAAAAAAAGACACAAAAGACATAAAATGACCAAAAAAAGACACAAAAAGTTTTTATTTTATTTTAGTGAGAACCAAAAAGCCATCAGGTCACTCTGCTCGGGCCAGTTCATCACTGCTGGCAGCTTTACTTTATCTGGTTTTAAGAGTTAATTTCTTATTTTAAGTGTTCAACATGCTTATTTCTAGATTTAATAATCTTAATTGAATAAATCTTGTCAAGGTAAATTATCTGCAGCAAGATCATTTCCCTCAGATTTACTGTTTGATCTGGTTTTTAGACCTTTTTTATTTAGTGTTACTTTCATGGTGCAGCGTATAAGTTCTTCTTGTCTCATTGGATAGATTTTGTTTCTTGGTTTGTGTCTGACCGTTGAGCCTGTTAGCAGCTGAAGCCTCTGGCAGCTAACGCTCCCTGAGCTGCAGAGCTCCATCAGCTGTTGTGGAGATGACTCGCCACTTGTTCCGGCCACAGACAGACAGACAGACAGACAGACAGACAGACAGACAGACAGACAGACAGACAGACAGACAGACAGACAGGAGGACAGACAGACAGACAGACAGACAGACAGACAGACAGACAGACAGACAGACAGCAGCGTGAAGACACATGCAGCATGCAACCAAGAGTGTTCCAACAATGCAACAGTGTCGTGTCAACTGAATTATTTGTGAGAAAGAGTGGGTTTGTTCCAGATAAGGACGAGATTTTCACCAGGAACCGGTCAGTCAACCAAACAGAGGCTCTATCATGGCACGTTTTAGTATTATTATTATAATACTATTGATTCTGATGCAGATTTCAATGCTGCTGATCAATTCTAACCCTTATTCTGATTCATAGAAACACAGGAAGTTGGTAGAAATAACTAGTTATTTGTTGTGGTAGCTGAAATTATGTGATTATTATCCAGACTTTTTCTTTCGTAACATCAACTAGGGCTTTATATATATATATATATATATATATATATAGATAGATAGATAGATAGATAGATAGATAGATAGATAGATAGATAGAAAGAAAAAATATATTGATATATTTTTAAATGTGATTTGGAATTAAATCATATCGCAAATATTGATATAGTTCTTTTTTCTTTCTTTCTTTATAAATAAATGCTGCCCTTACTAGGGTTTGTCATATTTAGTATTTTTGTAATGTTCATTATTCTTTTCTCATATAATTTTATTTTATTTATTTCAGAATAAGATTGGCCTATTTTATTTCATAGGCTATTTTTATTTGAGATTTTTTTTATTTAAATGTGCACTTTATGGAGCTTTGATTTAAAAAAGGTTCTCCTGTTGTTATACAGTATTTATGTTCACTTAAATAAACGGCTCCAATAAAACTACTTGTGACATGTCATTTTTTGCTTTGAATTTGAATTTACTCTCACTTTGCTATAAAAATATTGATATTCAGCCTAAATATATCAGGATAAGACTATTGGTCCGTATCGCCCAGCCCTAATTGTAATGCAACTAGTAAATATTTTTTCTTATTTCTCTTCTTTTCTATTTGGGATCTACTTATGATTTGCATATGTCCAAAGATAAAAATCATCCTATATTGCAGCATTTCTGTCTGTATGAGCGTTTTTTCTTCTTCTTCACGCACCAGGCATCAACAAATTGCCCTGCAGGGAACGGTAAAGTTTATTGAGTGAATTGAAATGGAGTGTTAAGTGTTAGTGGAAATGTCACTGAGGGTTTGGATTCCTGTTCATCGGCGTGAATGACTGACTGCTCACTGCTGCTGCACTTCATCACACCACGCCGCTCCAACGCTCCAATCAATGGAGAGCTCGCCACATAAGTCTTCATGTAGTGAGTAGGGGGGATGCTGATGATAATAACATAGCCTTGGTTAGCATGATTGTTCACTGCATCCCACTTACTTGGGGGGGGGGTCATCTCTATCTTCCCCGATTCTGAAAAAATGTCCTATGTTCCCTGTAGCAATACATACCATACTCATTTTATTTCTTTTTTTATTTCATCTGTTTATTGTTTTTTATCTCTATTTTATTAGTTTATTTTAAACATATTTTTAATTATAAAAGGAGTGTTTTTTTATCATATGAGGGAGTTTTACAAGATTTTAAGAAATAGCCTGTGCCAGAGCATGTGGCAAAACGGGCTTCCTGTTTTGCCCCCCTTTCTCCCCTTAAAACCTAACCCCAACCCCAACCCCAACCCTAACACTAACACTAACACTAACACTAACCCCAACCCCAACCCCAACCCCAACACTAACCCCAACCCCAACCCCAACACTAACCCCAACCCCAACACTAACCCTAACCCCAACCCCAACACTAACCCCAACCCCAACACTAACCCTAACCCCAACCCCAACACTAACCCCAACCCCAACACTAACCCTAACCCCAACCCCAACCCCAACACTAACCCCAACCCCAACCCTAACACTAACCCTAAATCCAACCCCAACCCCAACCCCAACACTAACCCCAACCCCAACCCCAACACTAACCCCAACACTAACCCCAACCCCAACCCCAACACTAACCCCAACCCCAACCCTAACCCCGCAACAGTGGGGAGCATAGGACCCTTTTTCAGAAAAAGGGTCCTATGCTCCCCGGTATGTATTGCTCAAAACTAGACTTGAAGTTGACACAATTTAGAGGTTAAGGTGCTGGGCTGTAGACTGTCGTAAGTTTCGAATGCTCTGATGCAGATTTTAGTGACTTTTTGATGGTCAGGCTGACACCAATGATGAATAAAAATAAAAATGTAAATGTGGCTCCGGAGCCTCAGGTTGCCTACCTCTGGGTTAGGGGTAGGTTATGGTAGAAAAGGGTGGCAAAACAGAGAATTGTTTTGCCACGTGCACGGGCACTACCTAGTCCTTATTTATATTTTCTAAAATCTCCCCGTGTGATTAGCCCATATTGCTTGGATTAAAAAATAATAAATAAATAAAAACATTTTTAGCAAAAGTAATAAAATGATCAGATGAAAGTTTGGAGGAACAGCAAGTCGCTAATAAACAGTTTACTCGGAGCACAGAGAATAGGTAGATATCCATATATATTTTGTTCTTATTTTGCTTTCAACATTACTTATAGGCCATAATAAGCATTTATCGATATGATTTTGTAAGAAATATCTCAGGAATCGTAAGCTTGCCTAGCTAGAAAAACTCAAAACTAGACTTGAAGTTGACAAAATTTAGAGGTTAAGGTGCTGGCCGTAGACTGTCATAAGTTTTGAAAGCTCTGATGCAGATTTTAGTTGACTTTTTGATTTTTTTGACCTAATCTTTCCTCATCTAGGTTTATTTGTATATGCGCGTCAAACAGTTCGTAGGCCTACATAGGGTTAGGGTTAGGCCTGTTTTCCATGGAATCTGGCAGTAATGGTGGAAAAAGTAACAAACTGTGGAACTTAGGACCCTTTTTGGGGAAAAAAATCTGGGAAAAGGGGTCCAATGTTCCCTGGTCTGATACAAAAAGGGGAACACAGACACACTCCCTTATTGGGGACATGAGTGAGTCAGCCAACATGAACACACCTGCCCTCGACCACCCTCACACTCTGCCACATCCATCTGATTTATGAGGAAGCACACAACACAAGCTCACCTTAGACAAATACACTACATCCGTCTTAACAAGTTACAACACGGAGTCTGGAAATCCTTCTTTCTTTACAGGAAAACAGGGAAGAAAAGACGTCAGTGAGGTGAACTCACGGCTTGTTTCTCCTGAAAAAACTCTCAGGAATCAGTGTTTTACTGCAAACCAGACAAAATGTAAACATGACAGTATAAGAGGCTGCAACTCAACTGTACAACCCAACTTGTTTCGACTTAAATATTTGAATGTTGATGCATGAACATTTTTTATGTTAAGACAACAAAGACAATGGAATATTTTAAGTTAAAATTACTTTTTGGGGGCGTTTCACACTGTCTCTCCACTGTCAATAAAGCCTTGAAAATGGCCAAAAAAAGACTTTTTGCACAAATATTTGTTGTATTGAAAAGGAAAACAATCAAGCAACATTAGGTTTTTACAGTGTACCAGTTATCTTCATGATCAATTAATCCACGGATCATTTTCCAGATTAATCGTGCAGATGAATCGTATTAGATGTCAGAAAAAGGGATACATAGCATGAATCTCATAAAGTACATAAAGTACAAGGTGATGCTTTTAAATTTCTTGTTTTGCTAGTAATGTTCAAACAAATATGATCTAGAGCTGCAACAACTATTCGATTAATCGAACAATAATCAATATTAAATTAATCGTCAACTATTTTGATTATCCAATAATTGGGTTGAGCAGTTTTTTTTAAAGACAATAAGTCCAAATTCTCTGATTTCAGCTTCTTCAATGTGAATATTTCTGGTTTCTTTGTTCCTTTATGACAATTAACTGAATATCTCTTTGGTTTGTGGACAAAACAAGAGATTTGAGGACGTCATCTTGTGGTTTGGAAACACTCATTGATATTTTTAGACATTTTGTGTCTTTTTTTAGTCATGTTGCGTCTTTTTGTGTCTTTTTTTTTGGTCATGTTGTGTCTTTTTGTGTCTTTTATTGGTCATTTTGTGTCTTTTTGTGTCATTTTGACGTCATCTTGTGGTTTGGAAACACTCATTGATATTTTTATACATTTTATTGACCAAACAACTAATCGATTAATCGTTTAATAATAATCGACAGATTAATCGATCATGAAAATAATCGCTAGTTGCAGCCCTAATATGATATAAAACAAAGAAAAGCAGTAAAACTTCATATTAGAGAGGCTGAAAACAGCATTTTTTTAAAGAAAAATTAACCATTCATCTTTCAATCATTCTGCCAGTCAACTAATTGATTAGTTGGCTAATCAATGCAGCTTTACATAGAATATGTCTCCAGTAGCTTTATGTTAATGGACCCTCTGTCTATCCACCTGTCTACTTGGTGTGAATTATTTCAATCATTATTAAAAAAGTAAATTAATGCACTGAAAAACAACATTCCCAGGTATCTAATACTAAATTAAATATAACACGTGTTAATTGCAGCTCTAGATTCTGCTCCTCATTATCCAGATCTTGTAGGAAGGGAAGCTGCAGGGTGTTTCTGTGGCACTACGACCGCCTGACGCTTCTCAAAGGTTTGTGTTTGAGATCTTTGATTCCAATCGGAGGTAAAACGACAACATTTCTTTGCAGCGCGGTGCTGATGCAATCACATTTTCTGTCTAATTGCCACATTACAGGCACATACTTCAACACGTCTCACATCAGGACGCACCGCTGAGCCGCTAAACAACAGGAAACTCTCCCATCCAGCTCCAGCTATCAAACCTCACGGTGCTGAAGCCTGCAGCCTCCGGGGCTTCACCAGGACCCTGAACACTCTGGAGACCCTCAGTCCTGTTTAATCAGACCTCAGTGGCATCACAGCAGAGACTAGGGCTGGGCGATGTATCGATATTAAAGATATATTGATATATTTTTAAATATAAAAAAAAATATTGATATTCAGCCTAAATATATCGGGATATGACTTTTGGTCCATATCGCCCAGCCCTAGGAGAAACACTCTCATCATGATACCAAAGCAGCACCACATCAGGGAATATCACTAGCAGAAATGGTAATAACTCAGCAAAACAATCAATAGACAACAATAAACACCAGTCAATAGATTTGTGTCATCATCAGCCTAACACACTTCTGCTGTTTCTCTCTTTTTTATCTTTCTTTGTCCCAGAACTTGGTCTCTGACACCAAGTTTGTTCCACAAAACAAAGAAACAGACAGACAGAAAAACAATAACAGACCATTTTCATATCAGACATTATGACATGTCACAGTAGGGAACGGTGCATGCATGACTGACTCTACTGGGAACCTGAATGGAAAAGAGCCAAGTCAATAACAAGTCAAAATATCTGCTGTGGAAAAAAGTCCATTATTCTTCTACCGATGCTGCAAACAGCCTCAATGCATGAATATCCAGTCTATAATGTGCATGTATATAACCATACAGCAGCAGGCAGCATGCTGGACACACTGTCCTCATATACAGCAAACATCAGAGATAAACAATGAGGACTTCATCCAGAAAATGTCCTAAAATCTTCCTCCAGCTCATTCTGGTGGATACCAGGCTTAAAGTAGTTATAATGTATACATCTTTGCCATATTTTAGGTAGTTTTTCTTAATAAAAAACATTGTTTCAGTGCTGTTCAGAGAGATCTAGTAACAGAAAGTGACCAACCTTATAATAGACCATTAGACAGTTTTCATATTAGACATTATGACATGTCATAGTAGGAAATTGTGCATGCATGAATGGAAAAGAGCCATTATTATTGTGATCAATTTCACCTGTTTTTCCAAAAAAGTCCATTATTCTTCTACCTATGCTGCAACCAGCCTCAATGCATGAATATCCAGTCTATAATGTGCATGTATAGAATCATACAGCAGCAGGCAGCATGCTGAACACACTGTCCTCATATACAGCAAACACCAGAGATAAACAATGAGGACTTCATCCCAGAAATGTCCTAAAATCTTCCTCAGCTGCAGCTCAGAGGGAACCAGGCTTAAAGTAGTTATAATGTATACATCTTTGCCATATTTTAGGTAGTTTTTCTTAATAAAAACATAGTTCCAGTGCTGTTGAGAGAGATCTAGTAACAGAAAGTGACCAACCTTATCATAGACAATTAGACAATTTTCATATTAGACATTATGACATGTCATAGTAGGAAATTGTGCATCTGCTGTGGAAAAAGTCCATTATTCTTCTACCTGCTGCAACCAGCCACTCAATGCATGAATATCCAGTCTATAATGTGCATGTATAGAATCATACAGCAGCAGGCAGCATGCTGAACACACTGTCCTCATATACAGCAAACACCAGAGATAAACAATGAGGACTTCATCCCTGAAAATGTCCTAAAATCTTCCTCCAGCTCATTCTGCTGCAGCTCAGAGGGAACCAGGCTTAAAGTAGTTATAATGTATACATCTTTGCCATATTTTAGGTAGTTTTTCTCAATAAAAACATTGTTTCAGTGCTGTTGAGAGAGATCTGGTAACAGAAAGTGACCAACCTTATAATAGACCAATTTCATATTAGACATTATGACATATGACATTATGACATTATGAAAAAGCCATTATTAATGTGATCAATTTCACCTGTTTTTCCAAAAAAGTCCATTATCCTTGTACCTATGCTGCAACCAGCCTCTCAATGCATGGATATCCAGTCTATAATGTGCAGCAGGCAGCATGCTGAACACACTGTCCTCATATACAGCAAACATCAGAGATAAACAATGAGGACTTCATCACAGAAAATGTCCTAAAATCTTCCTCCAGCTCATTCTGCTGCAGCTCAGACCTTAAAGTAGTTATAATGTATACATCTTTGCCATATTTTAGGTAGTTTTTGTTAATAAAAAACATTGTTTTAGTGCTGTTTAGAGAGATCTACTAACAGAAAGTAACCAACCTTATAATAGACCATTTTCATATTAGACATTATGACATGTCATAGTGGGAAATTGTGCATGCATGACTGACTCTACTGGGAACCTGAATGGAAAAGAGCCATTATTAATGTTGTCGATTTCACCTGTTTTTCCTACAATAACAAGTGAAAATATCTGTTGTGCAAAAAGTCCATTATTCTTCTACCTATGCTGCAACCAGCCTCTCAATGCATGAATATCCAGTCTATAATGTGCATGTATAGAATCATACAGCAGCAGGCAGCATGCTGAACACACTGTCCTCATATACAGCAAACACCAGAGATAAACAATGAGGACTTCATCCTAGAAAATGTCCTAAAATCTTCCTCCAGCTCATTCTGGTGGGAACCAAGCTTAAAGTAGTTATAATGTATACATCTTTGCCATAATTTAGGTAGTTTTTCTTAATAAAAACATAGTTCCAGTGCTGTCCAGAGAGCTCTAGTAAGAGAAAGTGACCAACCTTCACCGGGGAGCTCCGGACGGCCACCGGCAGCTCTCTGATGGCGCTGCCCGGGGGAGAGGTGGATATCCCGGCTGCGTACCCCTGCAGCGAGCCCCCGGCCAGGGACTGCCTGCCGCCTCCTCCTCCTCCTCCTCCTCCTCCTCCTCCTCCTCCTCCTCCGCTGCTCCCTCGCTGGGGCCGCTGCTTAATGCCGTCCAGGAGGCGAACCAGGAGGATGTTGGCCGGCAGGTCGTCCACCCCGCAGTCCACCAGGATGCGGCACTCCGGGCAGCGCAGCTCGTTCCGGGAGCTGACTATGTTCTCCAGGCAGCGGCGGCAGAAGGTGTGCTGGCACGGCAGCACCCGGGCCGTGGTGTCCAGGCGCTCCAGGCACACCGAGCACTCCAGCAGATCCAGCAGAGACGAGGACTCGTCCATGTCGGCGGACAGGGTGAGCATCTGGGCTTCAGGGTCCGTGGGGACGCCGCGGGGACTGCTGCGTGATCCGGAACGGGAATAAAGAACCGGGGGCGCAGAACATTCTGGGAGCCGGAGACCAGAACCAGAGCCGGAGACCAGAGACCAGAGTCCTGCTGCGCGCCGTGCGGTGTCCCCCCTGGAGAGAGTCCGGGTCTTCTCCGTCTCTCTGTGTCCTCAACGTGTTTCTGAGCCGAGTCTCTGCTCCGAGTCCTCTCTCTCTCTCTCTCTCTCTCTCTCTCTCTCTCTCTCTCTCTCTCTCTCTCCAGCAGCTGTGCAGAAAGCGGTGAGGTCACGCTCTCATCATCATCATCACTTGCGCGCCGATCAGAATTGCGGTGCGCGCTCCCGAGACAGATTGATAGAGAGAGAGAGAGAGAGAGAGAGAGAGAGAGAGAGAGAGAGAGACAAATTTTACAGCTATTTTTTGGTAATTTTGTGTCCTTTTTTTGGGTAATTTTACATTTTTTTGAGGAATTTTCAATTTCTTTGAAGAATTTTCCATTGTATTTTAATTTTTTTGTTATTCTATGTTTGTTTTTAGTCATTTTATGTCTTTTTTTGTTATTCTGTGGGGGGTTTTTGTGTGTGTGAGAGAGAGAGAGAGAGAGAGAGAGAGAGAGATTACCTAATTTTACAGCTATTTTTGGTAATTTTATGGTCTTTTTTGGTGATTTAACATCTTTTTTGAAGAATTTTACTTTTTTTTGAGGAATTTTACATTTTTTTGTTATTCTATGTTTGCTTTTAATCATTTTGTGTAATTTTTTGGTCTTTTGTGTCTTTTTTTGTCATTCTGTGGGTTTTTGAGAGGGGGGGGGTAGGAAGACAAATTTTCCAGCTATTTTTGGTAACTTTGTGTCTTTTTTTTTGGTGTTTTTACATCTTTTTGGAGGAATTTTAAATTTTTCTGTTTGCTTTTGGTCATTTTCTGCAATTTTTTTTCTTTTTTTTTGTTATTCTGTGGGGTGGTTTGAGAGAGAGAGAGAGAGAGAGTGGCAGGTCCAGAGTTTATAGCAGACAGGTTTTTCTTTCTCTCCTCACACCTTCTTCACACTCTCACAGGCTTAAAAAAGAAACACACATTTCTAATAAATATGTGAAGGTTTTCTAATAGCAGCAGCCTGCCAGTTATTAACATTCAGTTCCTAAAATCCTCATCTGGCTCCTCCAGTTACTGTTATATATGAAGACAAGTGAGCAAATTTGACCATGTATTTATTAATGTTTAACACCACGACACTAGTTAGGTTTCTCTGTTTATATTTGTATAATTTTTGTTGTTTTTGTTAAATCAAATTATTCACCAGATTATTGTACTAGTAAGGATGTAGGTTTATGTTGTAGGTTTTTATCTTGTTGGGGCTTTTAAATGTTTTATCATTTTTACATTTGACTATCATTTCTTTGTACTTCAGAACAGTTTACAGGTTGTTTTTGTTTGTTTACTTTCTTGTCAGGATATTAAACTCAAACTGTCTTGATATGAATGTGTCCAGTCTCGTTTCTCACCAAGTGTCATGATGCTAACAGGATCATTTCCATCACCTCACTAACTAACATCCAGCTGGAGAATAAATAAAAAAAGCTTCTGGAGGAAAATGTTTTCTGGCGACGCCTGGTGGACAGCAGCGGTACTTGTTTCTCCTGGTTTGGATATAAAGCTGCAAAAAGTTATTATACATTTTTTTTTTCAACTTCTCTTTATTGGGTTTTTTTCGTTTCGTTCACATACAAAAATAAAGATTTTATATAATATAATTTATGCTTCAAATCAACACGAAAGAACAAGTCAAATCAAATACCAAAATAAAAATAAGCTTTACAAATAAAAGAAAGGTATTTAAATAGGAATAATACAACTCGGAGGATGTTAAGTGTTCTAAAATGTACAGTTGTTCGTTTTTCATGGGATTATATTTGGTATAATAGTCCATAAATTGCTGCCATATTGTATAAAAGGTATTTATTTTACCTCTCAGGGTGAATTTTATTTTTTTCTAACTGTAAATGTTTCATTATATCATGCATTAAAGCTTGATAGACTGATAGGAGGATTTCTTTGTTTCCAGTTCAGCAGAATTATTCTTATTATAAATCACATTCTTCTGGTTGTTTGATAAAGAGAACAAACCCCAAACACTGCAAGAAAAGTTATCATACATTTTAACTAAACATGTTCTGTAATCTCTCAATATATGGTAATAATAATAATAATAATAATAATAATAATAATAATAATAAAAATAATAATATCCCTAGAGGAAGTGTTGCAAATGAAAACATTTACAAAACAAAGAAACAGACAGACAGAAAAACAAAAATAGACCATTTTCATATTAAACATGACATGTCATAGTAGGAAATAGTGCCACTTGACTCTATCTTATTGGGAAACTGAATGGAAAAGAGCCATTGTTAATTTTATCAATTTCACCAATCAATGAACACCATTAAAGATATAGAATAATATGGTTCAGTAAATAATACAAACTACTATGTAATAAACACAGCTATATAGTATTAAATTATATATAACATCTAGCTTTAAGTAAGGGATATCAAATGTAAAGATGAAATAACATCTCCTAAATGGATGTATATGGAAATTATTACTATTAATTTACTACTAAAAATATAGAATAATATGTTAGAATGGTATATTAACTACTATATTATGAATATAGCTATAGTCTATTAAACTATGTAGGAAATCTATCTTTAAGTAAAGGATATTAAACATAAAGATGTAGAATGTAGAAAAGATACTGATTTTGAAGCTTCGCTATCTTTTATATTCTTGGTTTTATTTTTGTTTGATGGAAAAGAGCCATTATTAATGTGATAAATTTCATCTGTTTTCCTACAATAACTGTATACAATAATAATGAAAAAAGTCCAGGTAACACTTTATATTAGGGAACGCATATTAAACATGAATTAGTTGCTTATTAGCATGCAAATAAGTAACATATTGTCTCTTAATGAGTCATTATTCAGTAGTTATTAATGCCTTATTCTGCATGGCCTTATTATACAACCAGTAAGACATTATGCTATGTAGAAATTAAAAAGTCTATACAGAGTAAAGCATATTAAGATCATAACTCATATAAGGCCATGCAGAATAAGGCATTAATAACTACTGAATAATGACTCATTAAGAGACAATATGTTACTTATTAACATGCTAATAAGCAGCTAATTAATGTTGGATAAGTGTTTTTTTTGGGTGGATTTGCCACTTTAAATCTCGTAAATCTGCTACTTTTTTCTCATAAATTTGTCACTTTTAATCTGTAAATTTGTCACTTTTGTCACCCCGATTTATGAGAAAAAAAGGCAAATCTGTGAGAAAAAAGTTGCAGATTTACTAGATTAAAGTGAAAAAGGTGAAGATTTACGAGATTAAAAGTGGTAAATTTGTGAGAAAACTACTGAATAATGACTCATTAAGAGACAATATGTTACTTATTTGCATGCTAATAAGCAACTAATTAATGTTGGATAAGTGTTCCCTAATATAAAGTGTTACCAAAATCCTTTATTCTTGTACCTGCAGGGATTATATAGGATTATTGTAGTCAAGTGAAAGCACATTAAATTAAAAAATGTTACTATAATAAAGTATAATCAGGTTCAGGCTAATGTGTTAAAGGCTAATAAATGTGTATAATTGCTTCCAGTAAGAGCTGCAGAATGTTTTTACATTGTGTCGTCATTTACAGAATGGGATATCCCACAGCAGACATTTATAGATTAGGACTATTTTCAATGGATTGTTTGGTATTCTTAGATGAATAATAGATAATGTGTGTGTGTGTGTGTGTGTGTGTGTGTGTGTTGTTTCTGAGCCGTGACTGCAGCCGTCCACCTGTTCAGACCTGCTCGGCTCTCACACTCTGCCTGGAGGCGTTGGGAGTGATTGAGCCAAATGTGTGTGTACGTTTGTCCCTGAGTGTGTGTGTGTGTGTGTGTGTGTGTGTGTGTGTGTGTGTGTGTGTGTGACACAGTGACGCCTTCCTGGGTTCGGGGGGTGGGCTCACTATTTACCACCCACCACGAAAAGCAGAGGGTGGACTGCTTAGACATACAATGAGACAGAGGGTGTGTGTGTGTGTGTGTGTGTGTTCTTGTTCTTCCTACATAGTGAGGACCAGGACACGTTTTTAACCAACAGAGTGAGGACGTTTTTGCAAAGTGAGGACATTTCGGCCGGTCCTCACTTCTTTAAAGGCTTTTTTTTAGATTTCAGACTTTGTTTTAAGGGTTAAAGGTTACATGATAATGATAATTAACTGAAACTGTATTGTGTGGTTACAAAACTAACAAAAATTATATTGAAAATGTCCTTCGTTTTCCTCTTTGTCAACTTTTTTCATACATAATGAAGATGGATCAGACAAAGGAAATAAAGGCAAAATTTACTGTGACCTCTTTTAATCTCCCACCCAACAAATACCCCATTACAAAAAACTACAACTAATAAAAACTAAACTCAAACTAAAGCATTTAAAATAAATAAACACTAAACTAAAACTAGAAATCTCACTCTAAAAACTCATTAAAACTAACTGAATTTGAAAACAAAAATCCACAACAAAATTAAAACTAAAACTAATGAAAAATCCAAAACTATTATAACCTTGCAAGGGAATTCACTGTTACAATGAGGGTCCTCACAAAGATAGAAGTACAAGAATGTGTGTGTGTGTGTCTGCAGCCCACAGCACTGATTAGTCAGATAGTGAAAATGTTGAATGCTGTATTTTTATTTCATAGCGTCGTATGGAAATGAAAAGGTTTTGTTATTTCATTGGCAGCATTGAGACTCATGCATATAAATACTTATAGAGAGTGAAAGAATGCTTCGGACAATGACAGTTTAAATACATGTTACATCATGAAATCTGGTCAAGTGATTAAACTGAATTGAGACTGAAGCTCTTACTTATTTACCCGGCAATCTGTTATTTTATGTGGTACATGGCTATACAAATCAAAGCAGCGCGGATTGAATCTTTTCTAGTGGCTAGAAATGCAAAATGACAGGTCATAGAAGGCCTCGAAGTCCAAAGAAAACATGATGTAGAAGGAGCTTTTACTCATAACTGGAAGAAAAGAAACGTCCAAACTCAAGTGAGGTTAAGGGTTCCTTCACAAAGACAAGACACTATTTTTCTGACATTTTTTCTTATAACTCTGCGACTTTTTTCAGGGGTAGATTTGCCACTTTAAATCTCGTAAATCTGCAACTTTTTTCTCATAAATTTGTCACTTTTAATCTCGTAAATTTGTCACTTTTGTCACCCAGATTTATGAGAAAAAAAGGCAAATCTGTGAGAAAAAAGTGGCAGATTTACTAGATTAAAGTGGAAAATCTATGAGAAAAAAAGGTGCAGATTTATGAGATTAAAAGTGGTAAATTTGTGAGAAAAAAGTCCCAGATGTACGAGAAAAAAAAGTGGCAAATCTGAAAAAGAAGTTGCAGATTTACGAGGAAAAAGAGTGGCAAATCTATGAGAAAAAAGTGGCAAATGTACCAGAAAAAGAGTGGCAAATCTATGAGTAAAAAAGTGGCAAATATACGAGAAAAAGAGTGGCAAATCTATGAGAAAAAAGTGGCAAATCTATGAGAAATAGAGTGGCAAATCTATGAGAAAAAAAGTGGCAAATCTACAAGAAAAAATTGGCAAATCTATGAGAAAAAAGTAAAAGATTTATGAGATTTAAGTGGCAAATCTGCAAGAAAAATGTCACAGATTTACGAGGAAAAAGAGTGGCAAATCTATGGCAAAAAAAGTGGCAAATCTACGAGAAAAAAAAGTGGCAAATCTATGAAAAAAAAAAAGTGGCAAATCTACGAGAAATAGAGTGGCAAATGTACAAGAAAAACAGTGGCAAATCTATGAGAAAAAAGTGGCAAATATACGAGAAAAAGAGTGGTAAATCTATGAGAAAAAAAGTGGCAAATCTATGAGAAAAAAGTGGCAAATGTACAAGAAAAACAGTGGCAAATCTACGAGAAAAAAAGTGGCAAATCTATGAGAAATAGAGTGGCAAATGTACAAGAAAAACAGTGGCAAATCTATGAGAAAAAAGTGGCAAATATACAAGAAAAAAAGTGGCAAATATGCAAGAAAAAATTGGCAAATCTACGAGAAAAAAGTAGAAGATTTATGAGATTTAAGTGGCAAATCTGCAAGAAAAATGTCACAGATTTACGAGGAAAAAGAGTGGCAAATCTATGGGAAAAAAGTGGCAAATCTACGAGAAAAAAGTACAAGATTTATGAGATTTAAGTGGTAAATCTGCAAGAAAATGTCACAGATTTACGAGGAAAAAGAGTGGCAAATGTACAAGAAAAACAGTGGCAAAACGATGAGAAAAAAGTGGCAAATCTACAAGAAAAAAGTGGCAATTCTACAAGATAAAACAGTAGCAGATTTATGGGTTCCTCGACAAAAGCAAAACACTATTTTTCTGACTTTTTTTTCTCATAAATCTGCTCAAAATCCAAAGAAAACATGATGTAGAAGAAAAGAAACTTCCAAACTCCAGTGAAGGTCAAGTCTTTTACAGCAGTTAGGAGCTGTGAGACGAAGCTCCCCGTACGTTTCATCCACAGAGACCTGCCATTTCTTACAGGTTTCCCCACGGCTGCAGAACATCGCAATGCCACAGCAATTCAGCCACCAAAAAACGTGTATGTGTGTTGTTGTTATTGTTGTTGTCAAGCCCTGATTCTCAACGCCTCGCTAGCACAGCGGCCCAGAAGAGCTGGCAACAAGCCCGAATTCATGGTGTCTGTCTCTCTCTTTATCATAGCCACTCATGTCTCATGCCCAGCGTGTTTCATCTGCTTAATACAATTCTCCACAGCCAATGATTCAGAATTAGAGGGGAACTACAGGGAGAGGCGAACAAAAAAATGATTATTGGATGAAAATCCCCTCAATCCATTTAAGCAGCATAGTCAGGGTTCCCTGCAGGACGCAGTGCTGTCAATAACACACAAAAGGTGGATGCTGTTTAAACAGCAGCCGGCTCAATTAGGGATGGTAACGAGCAGTTTGGAGATAGAGGGGTTAAACAGCTCTGACAGATTGACATATGTCCAATAATGATTCATGCACTCAACATGCTGTAATGATGCAAACACATAGACTGTCAGGATCCAGTGTGTCATACATTATGCATTCATATATAATGGAATATATATTCTTTTCATTGACTTTTATTCATATTATTGCATCTCTCTCTCTCTGTGAGCACTAACCAGCACATTATTTATTTTATGCATGATTAGCAGTTCTTATGAGCATGTCAATGTTACTCAATAGGCTGACTGGGCTCAGGCCCAGGGGCCCAGAGTGCCAGGGGCCCATGCTAGCAAATGTGCCAACAAACAAAGAGATAAAAATGAACACAAAGGAATAATATAAAACGACTTCAAAGAAATGGAATGTAACTCCACTACATGGGAACACAAAATAACTACAAACCGTGGCAAAACAACCAAACAGAGACACAAAAAGGCCACTCAAGAGCACAGAAAGACAACAAAAAAATATAAAATAATTACAAAAAGGGGAACACAATCACAAATAAACATAACTATAAACAGAAAGACACACAAACAAGAGACAAAAAATGATCTAAAGTGACACAAATTACTACAAAGAGACAAAAAACAACTACAGAGACTATAACAAAGTAATAATAACAATAATATAACAAAGTGACAGCATATAACTAAGAAAGGGACAACACAACCAGAAATAGACACAAAAAGACCACCAAAATAATTACAAGAAGAAACGACCAGAAGAAGAAATGACTACAGAAAGATGCTAAACAACCAAACAGAGACACAAAATGACTACAAGAGACACAAAAAGGCCACTAAGACTCATTGAACGACAACAAAGAGATGTCAAATAATTACAAAAAGAGGCAAATAAACACAAAATAACCAGAACAACACAAACAGAGACAAAAAGACTACTAAGAGACATAAAACAACAACAGACCACACAACCAAAAAAAGAGACTAAAACAACCACACAGAGACACAAAATAACTACAAGAGACACAAAAAGGCCACTAAGACTCATTGAACGACAACAAAGAGACGCCAAATAATTACAAAAAGGGGCAAAACAACCACAAATAAACACAAAATAACCACAGAGACACACAAACAGAGACAAAGAGACATATCTTAAATGACTACAGAGAGACAAAAACCAACTACAAAGAGACACAATAATACAACAAAGTGATACCACATAACTAAGAAAGGGACAACACAACCAGAAAGAGACACAAAATAATTACAAAGAGACAAAAATGACCATAAAGAACAACAACAACACAAAGAGGCTTCCCAACGTGTGTTTCTGTCTCTTCTGTAGTAAAGCTGCTTGTTGTGATGTTTGTGAGGCATTTTTCCACACAAACATTTTGATGTTACCAGTTTTTTCCGTCCTGAGAGAGTGAGAGGTCCCAGTCTGCGTTACGTTGTTCAGGTCTCTGATGTGTCTCCAGCAGCTTTTACTGTTTCATGCTCTGTGTTTTATTACGCTGCGTACTGTACTGCAATTTCTGCAACAAAAAAAACAACAAAGTAATTATTTTGTAATTGAATGTCGTCCTTTGGGAAATTCTTGTGATGATGAGCTCTGAAAACAGAGCGAAGCTGACCTGACGCTGCACTCAGATTGTATTTTTTAATTTACCAACACCAAAGTTTCACACACTCCCTTATTATCCTCGTCTTTATCAATCACATCAATAATAATCCTCATTATTTTCATCATTTCTCTGCAAACACGAGCATTCTTCCACCGAGTGCTCTGGAGGAAGATTAAATCTTGTTTGCCCGAGATGATCAAATATAATGAATATGTAGAGTGTGTGTGTGTGGTGTGTGTGTGTGTGTGTGTGTGTGTGTGTGTGTGTGCTCTCTATGTACCTATACCATACACCTCTCTCTCTCTCTCTCTCTCTCTCTCTCCCATCGACCAATGTCCTTCGTTCATGCAAAAGTAGGTTAGCTGACACGGCAGTTACCATGGCAACCGGCTCTTTGCTTCCTTGTTGAAGAGTAGTTAGAGAATGTGAGTGTGTTCTTGCAGACAATGTGAGACAGAGGAGGAGGAGGGGGATGCTAACAGGGTGCTAACAAGGTCAGAGAGTCTGTGGTGGGTCCGTTTCTGCAGCATGTGTGTGTTCTTCAGCCAGAGATGTGATTACCTGTGATGTGATGCACAACACCTTTAGTTTTTTATATGTATTATTTATGTTTGCTTAGTAGGAATGGAAAACATGGCAAATCTACGAGAAAAAGAAGTTGCAGATTTACGAGATTAAAAGTGGCATGTTTATGAGAAAAAAGAGGCAAAAGAAAATAAGTGGCAAATCTATGATAAAGCGTGGCAAATCTATGAGGAAAAAAGTGGCAAATCTACAAAAAAAAATGGCCAGATGAGTTCCTTGATAGACAAAACACTATTTTCCTGAAGTTTTTAATCTCATTAATCTGCAACTTTTTTCTCGCAGATTTGCCACTTTATATCTCGTAAATTTACAAGATCAAAGTGGCAAATCTATGAGCAAAAAAGTTGCAGATTTACAAGATTAAAGTGGCAAATCTACAACACAAAAAAATTCTAAAATTCACGAGATTAAAGTGGCAAATCAACAAGAAAAAAATAGTCTCAAATTTACAAGATTAAATTAAATCTTGCAAAATCTGCAACTTTTTTCTCGCAGATTTGCCACTTTAAATCTTGTAAATCTGCAACTGGGGATATATTTCGAGAAAGAAGTTGCAAATTTACGAGATTAAAGTGACAAGTCTACGAGGAAAAAAAGTTGCAGATTTACGACATTAAAGTGGCAAATCTAACAAGGTCAGAGAGTCTGTGGTGGGTCTGTTTCTACAGCATGTGTGTGTTCTCCAGCCAGGGATGTGATTACCTGGGATGTGATGTACACCACCTTTAGTTTTTTATATGTATTATTTATGTTTGCTCAGTGGGGATGTTACATTGACTCAGACAAAAGTGGCAAATCTACAAGAAAATAAGTGGCAAATCTACGATAAAAAAGTGGCAAATCTACGAGAAGAAAAAGTAGCAGATTTATGGGTTCCTTGACAAAGACAAAACATTATTTTTCCAAAGTTTTATTCTCACAGATTTGCCACTTTATATCTCGTAAACCTACAAGATCAAAGTGACAAATCTATGAGCAAAAAAGGTAGCAGATTTACGTGATTAAAAGTGGCAAATTTGTGAGGAAAAAGTTGCATATTTATGAGAAAAAAAGTGGCAAACCTACGAGAAAAAAGTAGCAGATTTATGGGTTCCTTGACAAAGACAAAACATTATTTTTCCAAAGTTTTTATTATCATAAATCTGCTACTTTTTATTTAGTAGATTTGCCATTTTAAATCTTGTAAATCTGCAACTGGGATAATATTTCGAGAAAAAAGTTTACGAGATTTACGAGATCAAAGTGACAAGTCTACAAGGAAAAAAAGTCGCAAATTTACGAGATTAAAGAGGCAATCTAACAAGGTCAGAGAGTCTGTGGTGGGTCCGTTTCTGCAGCGTGTGTGTTCTTCAGCCAGGGATGTGATTACCTGTGATGTGATGCACACCACCTTTAGTTTTTTATATGTATTATTTATGTTTGCTCAGTGGGAATGTTACATTGACTCAGACAATTTCTGTTGCTTTTGTGTAAATTGTTGTTGCTGCTGTTTTTTGGGTGAAAGGCCACATGGAAAACATGTAACAGCAAATCTATGAGAAAAAAAAGTTACGAGATTAAAAGTGGCAGATTTATGATAAAAAAAGGGGAAAATCTACAAGAAAAAAAGTGGCAAATCTACGAGAAGAAAAAGTTGCAGATTTATGAGATTAAAGTGGCAAATCTATGAGAAAAAAAGTGGCAAATCTACCAGAAGTTTTTATTCTCATAAATCTGCTACTTTTTTTGGTAGATTTGCCACTTTTAATCTTGTAAATCTGAGACTTTTTCTTGCAGATTTGCCACTTTATATCTCGTAAATTTGCGATTTTTTTTCTCGCAGATTTGCCACTTTAAATCTTGTAAATCTGCAACTGGGTGATATTTCAAGGAAAAAGTTGCAAATTTACGAGATTAAAGTGATAGGTATTATTTATGTTTGCTCAGTGGGAATGTAACATTGACTCTGACAAAGTTTCTTTTTTTCTGTTGCTTTTGTGTAACTTGTTGTTGCTGCTGTTTTTGGGGTGAAAGGCCACATGGAAAACAAGGCAAATCTACAAGAAAAAAGTGTCGAATCTACGAGAAGAAAAAGTTGCAGATTTACGAGATTAAAAGTGGCAAATTTGTGAGGAAAAAGTGGCAGATTTATGAGAAAAAAGTGGCAAATCTACATAAAAAGTGGTAGATTTATGAGATTAAAGTGGCAAATCTAGAAGAAAAAAGTGGCAAATCTACGAGAAAAAGTAGCAGATTTATGGGTTCCTTGACAAAGACAAAACATTATTTTTCCAAAGTTTTTATTCTCATAAATCTGCTTTTTTTTCTGGTAGATTTGCCACTTTTAATCTTGTAAATCTGCAACTGGGGTGATATTTCGAGAAAAAAGTTGCAGATTTACGAGATTAAAGTGATGTGTATTATTTATGTTTGCTCAGTGGGAATGTAACATTGACTCAGACAAAGTTTCTTCTTTTCTGTTTCTTTTGTGTAAATTGTTGTTGCTGCTGTTTTTTGGGTGAAAGGCCCCATGGAAAACATGGCAAATCTACGAGAAAAAAAGTTGCACATCTACGACAAAAAAGTGTCAAATCTACGAGAAGAAAAAGTTGCAGATTTACGAGATTAAAAGTGGCAAATTTGTGAGGAAAAAGTGGCAGATTTATGAGAAAAAAGTGGCAAATCTACAAGGAAAAAAGTGGCAGATTTATGAGATTAAAGTGGCAAATCTACAAGAAAAAAAAGTAGCAAATCTACGAGAAAGTAGCAGATTTAAGGGTTCCTTGCAAAGACAAAACATTATTTTTCCGAAGTTTTTATTCTCATAAATCTGCTTTTTTTTTTTGGTAGATTTGCCACTTTAAATCTTGTAAATCTGCCACTGGGGTGATATTTCGAGGAAAAAGTTGCAAATTTACGAGATTAAAGTAATATGTATTATTTATGTTTGCTCAGTGGGAATGTAACTGTTTCTGTTACTTCTGTTACTTCTGTTTCTTTTGTGTAACTTGTTGTTGCTGCTGTTTTTTGGGTGAAAGGCCACATGGAAAACAAGGCAAATCTACGAGACAGTTGCAGAAAGTTTTGAGAAGATATACACTTTATCTGTCAAAAATAAATCACATTGTCACAATCATTTAATGGAAAGAGGTAAAAAAAATATTTTATTCCAACTTTATGGGCATATAATCCAATTACATATATTAAATACATATATTTTTTCAAACGTAGTCTGACCTGAATATCATTTTTTGTGATTTTTCTGATTCTGTTGTCTGTTACGACCCAAACCTGTATGTAAATATGGAATATCAGGAGAAAGTATGAGCTATTGCATTTTTTCTCTCTTTTCTATATACATATTGCATTGATTTCATCCTTGAAAAGTTCAAAACCATATTTTCAATTTCTCCTCTCACAGTTCAAGCCTCCTTGGGGCATATAAAAAGCATGAGGAAGTTTGCTTTTAATGATTTTGCTGCAAATTGAAGTTACCCTCACTTCATTATACCAAGCAGTAAATTAGGCCTCGGCTGACTGCTATCTGCTCTGAGCTACAGACCTTTGAAGTGCTGCTGAGGGTTAAAACAGGATCGCCAGCCTGTGACAGCTGCTCTCTGCTATATTGAATCTTTAAAACTCTGCGCTCCAACATTAATGCATGTTGACCCGAAGACTTGTAGAGACTCAAAATACACTCATGGACCAAGACGTCGCAACTCTTAACCTAATTTGTTTTGCACAACTCCATAAAAGTAGATCCAGAAATAGATAAGTTGAACAGGAAGCAGTATAGTCTTCCCTATTATACACGGGTGCATTATTCATTTTTCAGAATATATGTACCGTATATGACCTATATTAGTGAGTTGGGACTGACATAAAAACATGGCCAAAAGGAACGTATCTACTTGATAAAATCATCTAGTAATAATAACTAGAAAATTCCCTCTGGGAAATTCTGAAAGGGCCATGGGGGCTACTGCCGGTGTGTGTACACTATGATGAGATTCTTCAGAGATTTCAAACAATTAATACTAGTAATGTTATGATACTATATCATATACAAGGAGCACACCTACAACAAGCATTCCTTTACAAGTATTTATTTATACAGCAACCTATGACCTTTAACCTCAAAATGTGTGTGTGTGTGTGTGTGAAACATTTGTATCTGGAGGAGTGTGCGCGCTTACGCGCGCATATGTGTGTGTGTGTGTGTGTGTGTGTGTGTGTGTGAGTGCATGTGCGTGCGTGTATCTTTAACTGTTGAATCTTCTGGAATCTTCAAGCACAGTGAAAGCAGCCAGAGGTTGGCAGAGTGAAATTTCTGTCCTCGAACAGAAAGCATTTTTGGCAAAACCATAATACCTATCATTGATCCGGCTTCACTTTGAGCGTCCCGAGTTCTTCCTGAATGTCTACATATTTTGTAGTAATAGTTTTTTTTTTTAAGAAAAATGAAAAAATAGCTTTGTTAGAGCGATCTAAAAAAACTGTTCCATCTCCCTTTTTCCGAAATCTCCCTGCATTTTTAATATGGGAGCCAATGAGGCTGTTAGTGGTGTTGGTGGATCATCTGTGCGTCGATGTATAAATTATCTCTGTAGAGTGGAATTTGCGGCCTGGAGCGCAGTTTTCAAATTTATTTTTTGACAGTTTTTTCTCTCCCTCTACACTCTGAGCGATGATGTCACACACTGTGACACGAACATTCCGTGCAATACACACCCATTATAATCTCAGAATTTCTCCAAAAATGATCATGGTCATTGAACAGGGATTGATAAAAAACTATATGGCCTATCGAAACGTGGATTAATACACCGATACACAAGACTTGTGTCTACTGTTTAAAGTTTAAATGGAGTCTCTTGCTGAAATTATGCCGGAGAAGTAGACGTTTGAAAATCTCCAATTATTGTTCTTTTTCGCTCATTTTCTTTTGGCCGTCCCATTCATTTCAATGCAAAATTTTCTGCAATTTTTTGCAAAATTCATATTCTGTAGAGAAAAGTAATAGCACACCGATCCCGATCAAACCGCATGTTTTGATGTATAATTTGTCCTACAACTCTTCAAGTTGTAGGACTGGTAGCGGGACGAAATTGCGTCCGGAAGAGGAATAAGAAGAAATCCACATTATTATTAGTAGTAAATCTGTAACTTTTTTTTTGCAGATTTGCCACTTTAAATCTTGTCAATCTGCTACTTTTTTCTCGTAGATTTGCCACTTTATTCTTATAGATTTGCCACTTTTTTTCTCATAGATTTGCCACTCTTTTTCCTTGTAAATCTGCAACTTTTTTTCTCGTAAATTTGCAACTTTTTTAAAAATATTACCCCCCTCCCCTGGATCTGTATTTATTTATTTTTTTCAAACTTGGCTCTAATACGCCGTTGTACATAAATCATAGGGAAAACAGAAACAAATATTAGTTACGTCACAACTAATAAAACTGGCAACCTGAGAGGAGAAACTTATTGATATTGAGAAACATATTCAGTATTTAGAACAGGTCAAATCAAATCCCCCTTTAAAAAATATCCATGTTTTATGACATGCAGTGAACAGCATTTTCCCACAGGGACTGTAATGGATCCTGCAGTATGTAAAGCGTTTGTAGTGCTCTGCCATGTAATGTTAAGTTATATTTCATGTGTAATCCCTTATGTCATCATATCTGATATAAATCTATGTGTCACATTATGCCTCACGTACCTCATTGTATTGTGTCTTATATGATATATGTCCCACTATCTCAACATTTCCTATCTGGTTGTACTTTGTTTCACCTTCGCACAGTCAGTTGCGTGTATCTCCGTGTTACACCATTCATCATTGTAAATACAGGTTTTGCTTAATACGTGTTTTTGTCCGGTCTACGGCGGAGCAGCCATCATTCTCTCAGCAGAACTCATCAGTCTTCTTGTTATCCTCTCCTCATCCTCTCTTTATCCTCTCTTCTCATCTAATCTCTTCTCCTCTCATCCTCCTTTTCAGCCAGGAAGCCCCTGGATCGACATCAATGAGCCTCTCAAAGACAGGGAGGGAGTCGGAGAAGAAAGAAAAGAGAGACGAGGATGGATGGAGAGAGAGAGAGAGAGGTAGAGAGAGAGAGAGAGAGAAGGAAACGGACTGAGAGAGGGGCAGAAAAAGTGAAAGGAGAAAAAAAAGAGAGAGTGACCAAGAAGGAGAGAGAGGATGGAGATAGAGAGAAAAATAAAAACAGAGACAGAGAGGGAGAGTGAGTAATTACAGGACTCCCAGTGTTTTCAAAGCCCCTCTTTTATCTCAACCCTTCCTGTGGCTGAGAAAAGGAGACGCGGCGGAAAGGGAGAGGAGGAGGAGGAGGAGGAGGAGGAGGAGGAGGAGGAGGAGGAGGAGGAGGAAGACTAAAGTCCAAGCCTTAGTCCAACTCAGACAACAGGCACCAGTCATCCACATCACACAAACAAACTAATTTATAGCTTCTGTTTCAAAGACTTTTTATCACTTTTTATCATCTGAAACAAGGTGTGTGTGTGTGTGTGTGTGTGTGTGTGTGTGTGTGTGTGGCGGGGGGGAGTTGAAGCCTAAAAAGGTGGAGGACACATGAGATTGTTACTCACATTACCGATTTGTCACTCTTTTTCCTCGTAGATTTGCCACTTTTTGCAAAAAAATTTGTGACTTTTGTCTTGCAGATTTGCCACTTTAAATCTCGTAAATCTGCTACCTTTTTTGAAGATTTGCCATTTTTTTCTCGTAGATTTGCCACTTTTTTCGTGTAGATTTGGCAATTTTTTTTCTCGTAGATTTGCCACTTTTTCCCCCCGTAGATTTACCACGCTTTTTCCTCATAAATCTGTGACTTTTTTCTTGCAGATTTGCCACTTTAAATCTCGTAAATCTGCTACTTTTTTTTCTCGTGGATTTGCCATTTTTTTCGCGTAGATTTGCCAATTTTCTCTCGTAGATTTGCCACTTTTTGTCTCACAGATTTGCCACTTTTTTTCCTCGTAAATCTGCCACTTTTTTCTCGTAGATTTGCCACTTTTTTCTCGTAGATTTGCCACTTTTTTCTCGTAGATTTGCCACTTTTTTTCTCGTAGATTTGCCACTTTTTTCTCGTAGATTTCCCACTCTTTTTCCTCATAAATCTGTGACTTTTTTCTTGCAGATTTGCCACTTTAAATCTCGTAAATCTGGTACTCTTTTTGTAGATTTGCCATTTTTTTCTCATAGATTTGCCACTCTCCCCCCCCCCCCCCCGTAGATTTACCACGTTTTTCTCGTAGATTTGCTACTTTTTTGTGTAGATTTGCCATTTTTTTCTCATAGATTTGCCACTCCCCCCCCCCCCCCCCGTAGATTTACCACGTTTTTCTCGTAAATTTGCTACTTTTTTTGTAGATTTGCCATTTTTTTCTCGTAGATTTGCCACTTTTTGTCTCGCAGATTTGCCACTCTTTTTCCTTGTAAATCTGCGCCTTTTTTCTCATAGATTTGCCACTTTAAGCTAATAAATTTGTGACTTTTTCCTCGAAATATTACCCCCCTCCCCTGGATCCGTATTTATTTATTTTTTTCATACTTGGCCATAATACACTGCGTACATAAATCATCATAGAAAACCAAAACAAATATTAGTTACTTCAACCTGAGAGGTGAAACTTTGATATTGGGTAACACATTCGGGGGGGAGGGGGGGCTTGCTTTATGATAACTACTCGTATATGTAACTTTTCTCTGCACATATGAGTATTATGGCTATTATTTATATTTATTACACAGCTTTGTTGAACATTTGATTCTGACTCTACAACATTTTTCACTCTGTTATTCATATCAGCAGTTTGTTATTCATAAATCATTCATGATAGACTGTTATTCATAAATAACAAGAGGCTGATGTGAATAACAGAGTACTGCTGTGGAGGCAGTTTTCAATCTTATAGTTGTTGTTTTTTAAGCAGAGACACAAAAAGGCCACTAAGACGCACAGAACGACAACAAAGAGACGCCAAATAATTACAAAAATGGGAAACACAAAATAACTACAAAGACACACAAACAGAGACAAAAAAAACGACTAAGAGACACAAAACGATGAACAAAAGACACAAAATGCTCTAAAGAAACACAAATGAATACAAAGAGACACACAAATACAACAAAGTGACACAAAATAACTAAGAAAGGGACAACACAACCAGAAAGAGACACAAAATAATTTCAAGGAGAAACAAAATGACCATAAAGAGACACAAAGCCACAAAAAGATGCAAAACAACCACACAGAGACACAAAAAGACCAATAAGACGCACAGAACGACAACAAAAAGACGCCAAATAATTACAAAAAGGGATGCAATATAACCACAAAGACACACAAACAGAGACAAAAAAGATTACCAAGAGACACACACATAACTAAGAAAGGGACAACACAACCAGAAAGAGACTAAAAAAAGATGCCAAATAATTACAAAAATGGGGAAAAACAACCACAAATAGAGAAAAAATAACCACAAAGACACACAAACAGAGACAAAAAAGACTACTAAGAAACACAATAACACAATGCAAATACAATACAATATAATACAATACAGAAGCAATAAATTACTTTTTAAATCTAGATTTTGTATCAAATAATTGAGTGTATTAAGTGGGATAATGAACAAAGATTAGGTCATTATTGTGAAATAAACAGCCTTAGACCTGCATCACTCTGTCAGGGTTTATATATATATATATATATATATATATATATATATATATATATATATATATATACGCACACATATATATATACTTTTGTTAGCTAATGAAGCTGTAACACTTTACTGGTGAAATAGATCATTGCCTATAAGTTAATTAAACTACATTTAATCGCATATCTTCTTGCATATTATCTTAAATGTAAAAAAAAAATTGTATAAACTATTTGTGTTCCCTTATCTTGGTAGTTTTTTATCCTTTTAATGAATACTGACTTTATATTATTAATTTACATTTCTGTGCTTTGAGAGACAAAAAATACTACTAAGAAACACAATAATACAATGCAAATACAATACAATATAATACAATACAGAAGCAATAAATTACTTTTTAAATCTTGATTTTGGATCAAATAATAGAGTGTATTAAGTTGGATAATGAACAAAGATTAGGTCATTATTGTGAAATAAACTCCCTTAGACCTGCATCACTCTGTCAGGGTTTAAATATATATATATATATATATATATATATATATATATATATATATATATATATATATATGTATATGTATATATATATATATATATATATATATATATATATATATATATGTATATATACACTACCGGTCAAAAGTTTCAGAACACCCCAATTTTTCCAGTTTTTTATTGAAATTCAAGCAGTTCAAGTCAAATGAACAGCTTGAAAGGGTACAAAGGTAAGTGGTGAACTGCCAGAGGTAAATAAAAAAAGGTAAGCTTAACCAAAACTGAAAAATAATGTACATTTCAGAATTATACAAGTAGGCCTTTTTCAGGGAACAAGAAATGGGTTAACAACTTAACTCTATGGAGTCTTGGGCTATTTTGTCCATTTTTGAATTCTTTTCATGTCTTTGTAAGTCATTTTGTGTCTTTTTTTGGTAATTTTGTGTCTTTTTTTAGTCATTTTGTGCCTTTTGGTGTCTTTTTTTGTAATTTTGTGTCTTTTTTTTGGTCATTTTGTGTCTTCTTTTAGTCCTTTAATCCAACATAAAATGTGATTTTGAATCTTTTTTTTACTTTCAAAACACTATCATGCTCAATCAAGAATTTTAAATGTTGCAAATGTGCATTAATTTCAGAGTACACTGAGACATTAAACTGCATCATTTTCAATTCAATTCTGGAAAAGTTGGTGTGTTCTAAAACTTTTGACCAGTAGTGTATGTATATATAGATATATATATATGCACATATATATAGCCTATTTTTGTTAGCTAATGAAGCTGTAACACTTTACTGGTGAAATAAATCAGTGCCTATAAGTTAATTAAACTGCATTTAATCGCATATCTTCTTGCATATTATCTTAAATGTAAAAAAATAAAAAGTATAAACTATTTGTGTTCCCTTATCTTGGTAGTTTTTTCTCCTTTTAATGAATACTGATTTTATATTTTATATTATTAATTTACATTTCTGTGCTTTGACTTGTTGTTTGTCCGCCTGTTTATTACTGTACTGTTGTTGTCTCAACTGTGTGTTCATGCTGTTTGTTGTTTTTTTTCCTGTGCGACTATGCATGTATGTCTAGGTGTGCTTATGTGTTTGTCTAAACTGGGTTTTTTGAATTGCACATATATATATTTTTTTTCTTTTTATATTTATATTTTTATAGACTCTTAAATGGTGCACTTACTGGAGAGCACTTTGAATTTCGTTGTACACGTGACAATGACAAATAAAGACCTATTCCTATTCTATTATTACATATCTATTGTGCATATGAGAATACTGGAGTTCATTAAGACACTACAGGCCACTACAGGCCTGTCAGCACTAGATGGCGCAGTTGAGTCGTAGCCTGCAGCGAGTTAATTGTCCCCGCAGAGACTCTACCTGGGTCCCGTTAATGTGTCTTAGCAGGGCGGAGACAACTCCTCACTTTTCCTCCTGAGGGAGGAGCCTGAGACTCACCGACAGGCTCCACACTGGAGGCTGACACACAACTCAGAGAGTGGAGTAAAAACTCGCAGCACACAGCCAGTCCCACGGCGATGCTTACCCACAGACCCCACGCCACAGACTGATCCCTCCCGGACCTCCAGGACTGACCGCCCCGCCAGCCGAGCCCGCAGCGCCGCGGACAGACCCCAGCAGAGCCCCCCTCTCTGAGCTCCAGGTAAGACCGCAGCTCCGCTCTCAGGAATGTCAGGACGGATTGCTGCAAGACTTTCGGGGGAAATTCCTGAGCAACACTTATTATGCCAAACACACATGTGCTTTACTGTAATCTAACTGAGGAAACAAGTATGCATTGTTATTCTTTCTGCTCTGGGTTTGGATAGAAACACTGCTGGTGTCTGTCAGGCCTACATCTATCTGACTAAAGTTTAAATTATGCTGCAAAACTGCTGTTCTCGTTCATTTGAAAGTGTTATTATTACAAGTTTATATCCTGTACAAGCTGTACAAGCAGAGAGGTTTGTTGTCAAGTGCATGAGACTAGAGGAATATATTTACGTTTGCATGACTGCCACCTGCATGAAATACATTTTAACTTCAGTATACATGGTGAAGTTTGTGGAAGTTGCTGTGTTGGTGCAGAAGTTGAAGCCTAAAAAGGTGGAGGACACATGAGATTGTTTCTCACATCACCGATTTGCCACTCTTTTCCCTCGTAAATCTGCTACTTTTGTCTCGTAGATTTGCCACTTTTTTCTTGTAGATTTGCCACTTTTTACTCGTAGATTTGCCACTCGTTTCCCTCGTAAATCTGCTACTTTTTTCTCATAGATTTGCCACTTTAAATCTCGTAAATCTGCTACTTTTTTGTTGTTGTAGATTTGCCACTTTTTTCTCGTAGATTTGCCAGTTTTTTCCTCGTAAATCTGCTACTTTTTTCTCGTAGATTTGCCACTTTTTTCTCGTAGATTTGCCACTCTTTTTCCTCATAAATCTGCAACTTTTTTCTCATAGATTTGCCACTTTAAATCTCGTAAATCTGCCACTTTTTTCTCGTAGATTTGCCACTTTTTTCTCGTAGGTTGGTCACTCTTTTCACTCGTAAATCTGTGCCTTTTTTCTCATAGATTTGCCACTTTAATCAGGTAAATTTGCGACTTTTCCTCAAAATATTCCCCCCTCCCCTGGATCTGTATTTATTTATTTTTTTCATACTTGGCCCTAATACACTGCATACATAAATCATGGAAAACCAAAACAAATATTAGTTACATCACAATTAATAAAACTGGAAACCTGAGAGGAGAAACTTTGATATTGAGTAACATATTCAGTATTTAGAATAGGTCAAATCAAATCACCCTTTAAACAATGTCCATGTTTTAATGATATGCAATGAATTGTGAATACATTGTGAAGTTTGTAGAAGTTGCTGTGCGTGTTGCTGCAGAGGTTGAAGCCTAAAAAGATGGAGGACACATGAGATTGTTTCTCACATCACCGGCTTCACTCGAGGCCTGGATTGCTTTTTGTGATTTTTGAATCCCAAACATGCTGCAGATGTAAATACTGACTTTATTCTGTTGTGATGCTTGTGAGGAGAGGACAGGGAGCTGCAGAGCTGTTTGGGAAACACAAAGGACTGCAAAGAGACAAAAAACAACTAAAAAGAGACGCAATAATACAACAAAGTGACACCACATAACTAAGAAAGGGACAACACAACCAGAAAGAGACACAAAGCCACAGAAAGATGCAAAACAACTACAAATAGACACAGAATAACTACAAATAATGGCAAAACAACCAGACAGAGACACAAAGTGACTACAAGAGACACAAAAAGGCCACTAAGATGCACAGAATGACAACAAAGAAACGCCAAATAATTACAAATAGGGGAGGCACAACCATAAATAAGCACAAAATAACCAGAAAGACACACAAACAGAGACAAAAAAGACAGTAGTAGACTGCAGTATTTACATTTGCATGAGTGCCACCTGCATGAAATACATTTTAACTTGAAGTTTGTGGAAGTTGGTGTGAGGTTGAAGACAAATGAGATTGTTTCTCACATCACCGGCTTCACACTGGAGGCCTGGATTGCTTTTTGTGATTTTTGAATCCCAAACATGCTGCAGATGTAAACGCTGACTTTATCCTGTTGTGATGCTTGTGAAGAGAGGACAGGGAGCTGCACTGCAAAAAAAGGTGTGTCTAAAAACAAGATAAAAACAGTAAATCTGAGGGAAATGATCTTGCTGCATGGACAGATAATTTACCTTGACAAGATTTCTTAAATTAAGATTGTTAATTTTGTGTTTTTGTGTCTTTTTTTTTGGTGATTTTACATCTTTTGTTTCTTTTTTGGTCATTTTTTGTCTTTTTTCGTGCCTTTTTTTGGTCACTTTGTGCCTTTAACATCTTTTGGTCACAAAATGACCAAAAAAGACAAAAAAATGTACAAAAGAGATAAAATTAAAGCTGCCAGCAGCGATGAACTGGCCCGAGCAGAGTGCACTGATTTATGTTATATATCTTATTTGTTTCTTACAAGATCAAAAAAACTTTAGATTTAAAAGTCTTGGATCATCATGTTTTAAGAGTTAATCTCTTATTTTAAGTGTTCAACATGCTTATTTCTAGATTTAACAATCTGAATTCAAGAAATCTTGTCAAGGTAAATCATCTGTCCATGCAGCAAGATCATTTCCCTCAGATTTACTGTTTGATCTGGTTTTCAGACCTGTTTTTTACAGTGTGCAGAGCTGTTTAGGTTATTCTAGCAATGCTGCTAAATAAGCCCAATCAGTGCTGTGTTTGTGTGTTTCCCTGTGTGTTTGAGTAAGTGTGTGACCTTGCACACCTTTCTTCTCTGTCTGCATAATTGTTTTTTCGGTGCCGCCTGGCTGTCCCGGGCCCCGGGGCCCCTCGGGGAAGTCCTGCCCGCAGACAGGCAGCTCGGCCCGGCTGGGGACATGCCGGGTCCTGCCGAGCCTCTGAAGTCTGCTGGCTGGCTTTGAACTATAGCTGCTGGAGGTGGAAATCAATCCGTCTCTACCCCTCCTCCCTCCCTCTCTCTCTCTAACTCTCTCTCTTTCTATCTCTCTTTCTATCTGAGTCTCTCTCTCGCCCTGCAGCCCCCAGCACAGCGTCTCCGCTGCCATTGAATCTTTCATGTTCACAGGTAGAAAGGCCAAAGAGACACGGAGAAGAAACAGGGGAGGGAGTGTAACTCATCTTCAAAAGAAGTTAATATGGTTTCTGAGGATTAAAGGGATGAAGGCAGAAAAAGTAACAAAGCCAGCGCCTGTAGTCATGATCATCTTCCACTATAAAAAAGACACATGGGCCAAAAGTCATATCCCGATATATTTAGGCTGAATATCGATATATTTCTAATCAATTCAAGTCAGTTTTATTTATATAGCCCTCAAAGGGCTTCACAGACTGTACATGTTACGACATCCTCTGTCCTTAGACCCTCACAGCAGCCAGGGGAAAAGTCCTCAAAAAAACAGTTTAACAGGGAAAAACTCCTCAAAAACCCTTTCTGCTCAAAAATAACTTTTAACAGGGGAAAACTCCTCAAAAACCCTTTAACAGGGAAAAACTCCTCAAAAAAAACATCTCAACAGGGAAAAAATCCTCAAAAACCCTTTAAACAGGGAAAACTCCTCAAAAAACTTTTAACAGGAAAAACTCCTCAAAAACCCTTTAACAGGGAAAAACTCCTTAAAAACCCTTTTAACAGGAAAAACTCCTCAAAAAACTTTTAACAGGAAAAACTCCTCAAAAACAATTTAAAAGGGAAAAACTCCTCAAAAACCCTTTAACAGGAAAGAAACTCCTCAAAAACCCTTTTTAACAGGAAAAAAATCCTCAAAAAACCCTTTTAACAGGAAAAAACTCCTCAAAAACCCTGTTAACAGGGAAAAACTCCTCAAAAAACCCTTTTAACAGGGGAAAAAAAATCCTCAAAAACCCTTTTAACAGGGAAAAACTCCTCAAAAACCCTTTTAGCAGGGAAAAACTCCTCAAAAACCCTTTTAACAGGAAAAACTCCTCAAAAACCCTTTTAACAGGAAAAAAAAATCCTCAAAAACCCTTTTAACAGGAAATAAAATCCTCAAAAAACATTTTAACAGGGAAAAACTCCACAAAAACCCTTTAACAGGAAAAAACTTCTTAAAAACCCTGTTAACAGGGAAAACTCTTAAAAAAAACCATTTTAACAGGGAAAAACTCCTCAAAAAAACCCTTAAACGGGGGAAAAACTCCTCTAAAACCATTTTAACAGGGAAAAACTCCTCAAAAACCCCTTTAACAGGGAAAAACTCCTAAAAAAAACCCATTTTAACAGGGAAAAACTCCTCAAAAACCCTTTAACTGGGAAAAACTCCTTAAAAACCCCTTTAACAGGAAAAAAAAATCCTCAAAAAAACCCTTTTAACAGGGAAAAACTCCTCAAAAACCCTTTAAACAGGGAAAAACTCCTCAAAAACCCTTTAAACAGGGAAAAACTCCTCAAAAACCCATTTAACAGGAAAAAAAATCCTCAAAAAACCCTTTTAACAGGGAAAAACTCCTCAAAAACCCTTTTAATGGGGAAAAACTCCTCAAAAACCCTTTAAACAGGAAAAACTCCTCAAAAACCCTTTAAACAGGAAAAACTCCTCAAAAACCCTTTTAACAGGAAAAAACTCCTCAAAAAAACTTTTAACAGGGATGTCCAAAAATGACCCTTTCAAAATAAAAGTATTTTTTTTCCAGATTTTTTTCAGATTTTTACGGGAAAAAAGTTACTGGTTAGACCAACTGACACTGGGTTAGATTACGTCATTGACCCATATGCGATATGGTCTAATTCATTTAAAATGTTCTGCTACCCCCGCGACCCGGCCCCGGATAAGCGAAGGAAAATGGATGGATAAATGGATATTTTTTTATATCGATATATATCGCCCAGCCCTAGACTCTAGTGAATAATTTGTTGACTTACTTCACGCTGCTCCTGACTTCAGTCCACACAATGACCCTATTTATTTATTTCGGGGTGATGTCACATAAAAAAGGGGGGAGGGGGTTCTTGTGTTTTTCTTCTGAAAGTTATTGTTGAGATTTATGTCCCAGCTGATTCTAATCCACACAGCATATCCATTTTCCCCCCGTTGAGAAATTTATGGAGCTCAGGAGGCCAGTTAGAGCTGAATGTTTCATAACGCCTCACACATCTGAAATGAAACTCTACTAAACACGTCAGAAGGAGTTTACGCAGGGTAGTGAAGTTATTTCAGCTCATTAGATTACTGCTTTTAATTTATGGCGTGAGTGTTTGGTGGAAGCTTTAATCCAAACGGCCTCACCAGAACCAGGACCATGTGCAACCGCTACATGCTGTATAATGTTCTGGACTGTCAGACTTATCTAAGAGAACATAAAACTTGTGGATTTAGTGGGATAGATAGTGATCCAGTAAGAGATAAATCTGAAAATGTCAGTGTCGACTTCACCCCTACAGGGATACTGATGTTTATTTTTTTTTGTTTTTTTACGACGTCTGGAATAAGCACAAAAAAAATCTTCACTCAAATTCTTCCTTCGCAGTTTTGGAATAAGTCAGACTTTGCAAAAAAAAGTCGTACTAGTGACCCAAATGTGCATTTTTTATTATTGCATTGAATTAAATCCCAAAGTGGCAGTTAAATGAAACATAAGATGGTGTTATACTTTATTATATTTATACTTTAAGTCTGTGTTAAGATGAGTAAAATCACTGGAAACAAGTGTTAAAGGGACAGTTCACCACAAAATAAGAAATGTATATTTTTGTTTTTACCTTTTATTCTTTTAATTTTTCATGTTCACTAACACAGGGTCACATATGGGACCGTGCACTTAACCAGATATGATGAAACTGCAACTTTAAATATGTTAACAGTGCAGTAACTTCACATATTTCATGCTCAAATGCATGTAGAACAGTAACAGTATTTTCAGTGCAAGAACAGCAGACCAACATTAATTGCAAGACGTAATTTTGTGCATTTTTACACTGGATTATTTTTAGTGTAAATTGGTTTGAGTGGACGCAAAGCGACTAGAAAAGCAATATATAAGTGCAGGTCCATTTACCATTTATTAAATTAAGATTGTTAAATCTAGAAATAAGCATGTTGAACACTTAAAATAAGAAATTAACTCTTAAAACCAGATAAAGTAAAGCTGCCAGCAGCGATGAACTGGCCCGAGCAGAGTGACCTGATGATTATTTGGTTCTTACCAAGATAAAAAAAAACTTTTTGTGTCTTTTTTTGGTGTATTTTTGGTGTTTTTTTTTTGTCTTTTTTGTGATTTTACGTCTTTTTGTGTTTTTTTGTGTCTTTTTTTGGTCTTCTTTTTGGTCTTTTTGTGTCTTTTTGTGTCTTTTTGTGTCTTTTTGTGCCTGACAATTAGCTTTTTCTTACCAAGATAAAAAAAACTTTAGATTTAGAAGTGCACTTTTAAGATTTCATGCTCAAATGCAAGTGAGGATGTCTTTTTTTTACAGAAAATCATGAGTCATCATGAAATAAACTTGTTCCAACACAGTAAAATGATGCAGAATGATAAACAATGTTACAGGTAGGAGGAACAATATGTATTATGTATAATGTTTGCAGTACAGTGCATTTATTTTTACCTCTATGAGTGGGATTTTACCCTGACAGCTGCTCTGAAATGAACAAAGACATAATTCACTACAAGCTGAATCAATAATTCACAGCGTATCAGTGTGCTGAGGTTCTGTGGGAGCTCGCTGACATTTTCTGCAGCTCACACAGTTCTTAGTAGAGCAAACAAAAGGCCTGATCTGACAATATATACACTCATTACTGCTGCAGAACTCACAGTCAGCTAACGGGAGTCTCAGAGTACGGCCCTGGATCTTCAGGAGTCCCTCAGGGGCCTCCACGAGGTCCTCGCAAGATGAGGAGGTAGCTGCATTTCATTATATTTCAATTTACGTGAATTTTGCGGAGACTTAGTTACTTTCCTCGACTAAAGATACTGTTTAGTGAGTGTTTTGCAGATTGAGCTGATTGTTGGTAATTCTGTGTCTTTTTTGGTCATTTTGTGTATTTTGTTAAAGTAATTTGGTGCCTTTTTTTGGTAAGTTTGTGTCTTTTTTTAGTATTTTTGTGTCTTTTTTGGTCATTTTGTGTCTTTTTTTAGTCATTTTGTGTCTTTTTTGGTCATTTTGTGTCTTTTTTTAGTATTTTTTTGTCTTTTTTGGTCATTTTGTGTCTTTTTTTAGTCATTTTGTGTCTTTTTTGGTCATTTTGTGTCTTTTTTTATTATTTTTTTGTCTTTTTTTGGTTATTCTGTGTCTTTTTTTGATAAGTTTGTGTCTTTTTTTAGTCATTTTGTAGCCTTAGTTACTTTCCTCCACTAAAAAAAAAGAAATATTGCAGTAAGAATCTGTTTGGTGAGTGTTTTGCAGATTGAGATGAGGCTAAATGAGGGGGTAGCTGCATTTCATTATATTTTAATTTAAGTGCAATAATCGCAGCAAAGCAACTTAAAAGGAAGAAAAAAAACGTTTCTAATCATGGGTTTCACTCTCACCATTATTATATCCCCATGCACAGCGCAGATAGTTCAACAAACCAAAACTAAATCAACAGAAACCGCTCCATGCAGACCCCAGAGCAGGTTTAATCAAATTGTGGTTTGTGGTCTAATTTGTGTCTTTGTATGAGTCCTCTACTTCAGTTAGTCATCAATTTATTCTGTACTGAGTCTGTGGAGGGAGATGTGGCTCTTCATGTCTAGAAAAACTGAGTGAAATATTGAAAATCATAGAGAAAAACATGAGTTTATGCCTTTTAGATGCAGCTCCAGCAGATCGTTGTTCTGGCTGGAAAAAGCTCTCGAACCAAACCGCCGTGTGTGTGTTTGTGTGTTTGTGTGTTTGTGTGTTTGATTTGGTTGCTGAGTCAATTACAGCTTTCCCAAACTACAGCTCAACTTCCCAAATCTCCAAACACAAAGCGGAAAAGGGTAAAACAATTTGTCAAAACAAATCTTTTGCACCAAAAAGGAAACACTGACTGCACACAGCAAAAAAGGTGTTTAGTCTAAAACCAGATCAAACAGTAAATCTGAGGGAAATGATCTTGCTGCATGGACAGATAATTTACCTTGACAAGATTTATTAAATTAAGATTATTAAATCTAGAAATAAGCATGTTGAACACTTAAAATAATAAATTAACTCTTAAAACCAGATAAAGTAAAGCTGCCAGCAGTGATGAACTGGCCCGAGCAGAGTGACCTGATGATTATTTGGTTCTTACCAAGATAAAAAAAACTTTCTGTGTCTTTTTTTGGGTGATTTTACATCTTTTGTGTCCTTTTGTATGTCTTTTTTTGGTGTTTTTTGTGTCTTTTTTTGTCGTTTTTGTGATTTTACATCTTTTGTGTCCTTTTTATGTCTTTTTTTTGGTAATTTTTGTCTTTTTTTGATAAGTTTGTGTCTTTTTTTGGAATTTTGTGTCTTTTTTGGTCATTTTGTGTCTTTTTTTTTAATTTTGTGTCTTTTTTGGGTAATTCTATGTCATTTTTGGTCATTTTGTGTCTTTTTTTAATTTTGTGTCTTTTTTGTGTCTTTTTTGTCATTTTGTGTCTTTTTTGTAATTTTGTGTCTTTTTTGGTCACTTTGTGTCTTTTTTGGTCATTTTGTGTCTTTTTTTTGTAATTTTTTGTCTTTTTGGTAATTCTGTGTCTTTTTTGATAAGTTTGTGTCTTTTTTTAGTCATTTTGTGTCTTTTCTTTAGTAATTTTGTAGCCTTAGTTACTTTCCTCCACTAAAAATAAGAACTACTGCAGCAAGAAACTGTTCAGTGAGTGTTTTGCAGATTGAGGTGAGGCTAAATGAGGCTGTTTGTGCTCAGACTTTTACAAAAATGTGACATAGAATTTATAACTTTATATTCATAGAGTCTCGTGATACTGGACCTTCAGGCTTTCTTTTATCATGTGCATGGTCCAATTACTATGGTGCATGATATAGAGGAAACCTGTAATGTACAGGTGGGAGGCTTGTTGTTAGTTTGGACACCTGAGCAGATGTGTGTGTGATCCGTATCACAGCCTGCTGATGTTGCTGCTAGCAGGTTAAAATACCTGTTAGCAGAAGGAGGCGTGAAAGGTGCTGCTGATCTGAAACTTTCATCTCTCCAAGTCACTGCTTAGATTCTTAAGTCTTGACTTTTTCAATGGATTGATGAGGATTTGCTCTTTGAAGATTCCTCCATCCATCATGACTGACGACTAGAATTATCCGCCCGCAAGAAAAACTCAGAGAGCCTTTGGGATTTGTTTTAAGAAGTGTCCACATATGGTGAAAACACACCGACAACTGGAGACAAACAGACAGGAACACTGCTGAAACAATGGGGATTATTTTATTAAATACAATTGTTGCAAGCAAGGTTATTATAGTTAACGAAAACTAACAAAATAACGAAAAACTAGAGTTTTTTATGAAATGATAACTAACTGAAACTGTATTTTGTGGTTCCAAAACTAACTAAAATTAACTAAAATTATAGTGAAAATGTCCTTCGTTTTCGTCTTTGTCAACTTTTTCCATCCGTAAACCTTTTTGGTTGATATGAAATCTATTTCATCTATCTGGTTTTATGACTTAATAAACTTATTGGGGCTGAGATGGATCAGGCAAAGGAAATAAAGGAAACATTTATTGTGACTTTTTTAATCTGGCACCCAACAAATACCCCATTACAAAACAACTAACACTAATAAAAACTTAACTAAAACTAAGCATTTTCCCCAAAAATAAAAACTAATTAAAACTAGTAAACTCACTCTAAAAACTCATTCAAACTAACTGAATTTGAAAACAAAAAATCACAATGAAATTAGAACTAAAACTAATGAAAAATCCAAAACTATTATAACCTTGGTTGCAACAGAAGTCATATTGACTGAAGCAGCTTAGTGTTTATAAAAAACTCTAGTCCTCATTTATGTGAAGCATGGGTCTCAAACTGGCGGCCCGCGGGCCAATTGTGGCCCTCGTGACGATATTTTGTGGCCCCCACCTTGATATGAAAGTTTAATGTGAGTTTTATATGAATGGCACTTGTGTCTTTTTTTAAATAATTTAGTGTCTTTTTTAAATAATTTTATGTCTTATAAGTTTGTGTCTTTTTTTTGTAATTTTTGGTCTTTTTGGTAATTCTGTGTCTTTTTTTGATAAGTTTGTGTCTTTTTTTTTTTAGTAATTTTGTGTCTTTTTGGTAATTGCGTGTCTTTTTGTAATAATGTCTGTTTTTTTTGGTAATTTTGTGTCTTTTTTAGTAATTTTGTGTCTTTATGTAGTAATTTTGTGTCTTTTTTGGGTTATTTTGTCTCTGTTTTTAGTAATTATGTGTCTTTTTTTAATAATGTGTCTTTTTTGTAATTTTGTGTCTTTTTTGGTAATTCTGTGTCTTTTTTATAATTTTGTGTCTTTTTTTATAATTTTGTGTCTTTTTTTAGTAATTTTGTGTCTTTTTGTAATAATTTTGTGTCTTTTTTAAAATAATTTTGTGTCTTTTTTTGGTAATTCTTTGTCTTTTTTTTTATAATTTTGTGTCTTTTTTTTAGTAATTTTGTGTCTTTTTTAAAATAATTTTGCGTCTTTTTTGGTCATTTTGTGTCTTTTTTTTTTTTGTAATGTTGTGTCTTTTTCTGGTCATTTTGAATCTGCCTCCAGCCCCCAGGTAATTTGAGTCTGAAACCCCTGATATGAAGTGTTTAATCTACTGTATCGTCTATAAACAATAGAACCGTCTAACAGAGACTTCTAAACACAATTTAGAAGTCTCCAAAAACACATTTTTCCTCATAAATACATTACATTACATTACATTACATGTCATTTAGCAGACGCTTTTGTCCAAAGCGACTTACAATAAGTGCATTCAACCTGATGGTACTAGACATAGACCACAGGAATCAAGTAAGTACATAACTTTAAGAGCTAACTGTCATTGCTAAGGAGTGTTATATGTTAAAGAAGAAAAGAAGAGAAAAGAATAAGAACTTTTTAATTTTTTTTTTTTTTAATATACATAAAAAATAAATACATCTCTTTACTTGAGAGGAAGCCATTGTTCTGCCTGCCCTATACTGTGTATATTAGGTTAGTTAGAGGGCAGCAATGAGACGTAGAGACAGATTCCTGGTTGCAGATTAGACTTCCCACCTACCGCCAGGCAGAATAAACAGAGACGGAGACAGAGATGTTCTGCCCCAGCAGAGCTACAGAGGGGAACAAGGGATCAGGGAGAGCAGACGATGAAAGACAGATCACCGGCAGGCAGACAATCAAAGAGTCGACTGACTGACTGGAGCTGCTGGGAGAGCTGTGTGTGTGTGTCTGTGTGTGTTATGTGTGTGTGTGTGTGTGTGTGTGTGTGTGACTTCTTTTCATGTGCCTTAAGAGTTTGTTTTTCCTGAGCACAGAGTGGGAAGCTGACAGTAAGTCTGTAATTAAAGCAATCAAAAGATGAAGAGAGATGAAGAAACATCACACAGACGAGCACGTACAGAAACACACACACACACATGTATGTGTTATTATTATTATCAGAGGGCTGATTCTCTGCTGCGTGAAGAATCTGCACATTATTTAAAGAATTACGTTTACATGAAGTTATGCAATGAGTTAGGAGTTGATATTTGAGCCGTCAGCTCCTTGTGTGTTCCAGTTACAGGAGTAAACTTCTCTGATTTGTTGCTGCAAAGCTTGTTGTGACACTCCTGTGAAAATACAGTTCATCTATCTGAAAAAGCAAGAAGTGTGTGTGTGTGTCTAGGGCTGTTTTTCCGGATGTTCCCATGAAACCTGATTAAAACATTACTTCATCATTTCAGAGGTTTGAAGGCTTGTATAGGCTAACTAAGCTATGGCAAGTTTACGCAATTTTTTTCAGCTCTCTACAACCTCTAGAAAGGGTGGTCCCCACAAGGGATGATTAAAACTGGGGTCCCCCTGACGTATGAAAACCAGTATATGTGTGTGTGTGTGTGTGTCTTGCTCATGGCACGAAGATGTGCATCCTCGATTTTGAAGATTTTTGAATTCATTTTTCTAAATATCATTATTTACGTAGGACGTGTTGCAGCATTGCACTGTTTCTGATTGGACGCCTTTTAGGGGAGCTCCGCCCCTTTTAGGTGAGCCCCGCCCCTTTTAGAGGGAGCTCCGCCCCATTGTGTGATAGGCCTACACCTGGTCAGTAACACAGTAATTCTCTCTGGATTTCCACCCTGACTCGTCTCATCTGAAGTCTATTTATCCTACCTATCTTTAGGAGTTTAAAGTGGCTACAAGGTTCCATTTAACAATAATATTCTAATAGTTTCAAGGAGTTGCAGATGAATACATACTTCCTACGGGCACTGCACTAGTCTGATAAACACAAATGTTGTAAAAGGGACCAAAAAAGATACAAAATGACAAAAAAATGACACAAAATGACAAAAAATGACAAAAAAATGACACAAAATGACGCATAATATGCAAATTCTGTTATTCGCGATTAGCATGCTAAGCGGAAATTTAGCTTTATTCACTTCTTATGTTGCATTTCTATGTAATTCAGGGATGACATTCATGTTGCTCAGCATAATGCACATAATCATCTGATATGAGATACTTGCATGCAATATAGTATATCAGCTAATTGGGTTCATGTTATTGTAGTTTTAGTGCAGCATGCTGCGTAATGTGCTAGTTCACCATTAGCATGCTAACGACTACATACTTCCTGCACTGCTCTAGTGTTAAAAAATGCTTAAATGAGAGTGAACATGTTATGACTGGACTGTTAGTGCTATAGAGTGTTTGAGTGAAGCTGCAGCTGATTTCTGCCGATATTTGATAGCTTCGTTCATTTAAACTGTCAGTCTCAATGTCTGACTCCCAATAAAACATCATTTTGGCTGCATACAACAGCTTACAAAGCTATTGCTCTAACCCGAGCGTAAACACAGCCTCACATATAATCCCTCTGCTTCCAGGCCATAAACAAGTTCCAAAGTTAATCAACGAGCAGCTCAATCCCTAAAAAAAGCCAATTATTTCATCCTTTTACAGACCGGAGCTCCACGTGCCAAATCCAGACAAGATCTCAAACACATGTTACTCACTCTGACCGCCTGCCTGTTTCAGCATGTGTGTGTGTGTGTGTGTGTGTGTGTGTTCTTGTACTTCCTACATAGTGAGGACCAGAACACGTTTTTAACCAACACAGTGAGGACATTCTTGCAAAGTGAGGACATTTCGGCCGGTCCTCACTTCTTTAAAGGCTTTTTTGAGATTTCAGACTTTGTTTTAAGGGTTAAAGGTTACATGATAATGATAATTAACTGAAACTGTATTGTGTGGTTACAAAACTAACTAAAATTATAGTGAAAATGTCCTTCGTTTTCCTCTTTGTGAACTTTTTTCATACAGAATGAAGATGGATCAGACAAAAGAAATAAAGGCAAAATTTACTGTGACCTCTTTTAATCTCCCACCCAACAAATACCCCATTACAAAACACTACAACTAATAAAAACTAAACTAAAACTAAAGCATTTAAAATAAATAAATACTAAACTAAAACGAGTAAACTCACTCTAAAAACTCATTAAAACAAACTGGATTTAAAAAACAAAGAACCACAACAAAATTAAACTAAAACTAATGAAAAATCAGAAACTATTATAACCTTGCAAGGGAATTCACTGTTACAATGAGGGTCCTCACACAGATAGAAGTACAAGAATGTGTGTGTGTGTGTATTCTTGTACTTCCTACATAATGAGGACCGTAACAGGTTTTTAACCGAAAGTGAGGATATTTTTTGCAAAATTAGGACATTTCGGCCGGTCCTCACTTCTTTAAAGGCTTTGTTTACGGGTTAAAAACAAAATTAAAACTAAAACTGATGAAAAATCCAAAACTATTATAACCTTACAAGGGAATTCACTGTTACAATGAGGGTCCTCACAAAGATAGAAGTACAAGAATGTGTGTGTGTGTGTGTGTGACAGCAGTAAAGCTCCACTTCACATCGTTCAGATGTCGAAAAGAAAGAAAAAATCTCCAACTATTACAGAAAATAGATGAGTATTTGAGGTATTTTTAACATATTTTTAGCAGCTTCCCACTTCATCAGGCCTGCACATGTCACCATGACTGCAGGTTTACTGCTCCACACTAACTTAATCAAATGAAAAATGTAATTAAATATAAATCTAGACAGATATCTAGACACGAGGAGAAGTTTACCGGCCGCAATGATAACATGATTATGACGAAGATTAATGATCTGAACGCTCGCAGGTAATAAAACTTTAACCAAGTGGGTTTGTAGATAAAACAGAAAACCACTAACGCTGGATTTCCCCTCGTCTCATGTCTCCCAGTCTGTCATTTAAACCTCCACACTTTCTGGTAAACAACTCACTAAAAACAAGATTAATTTAACCGTATGGTTTCATCATCCCACCACACGGTCGTGACACTGATTATATCTATATTTATACGCTTTATGTCACGTTTTCCACTCAAGTAGGAACACAAAAACACCCACCACAAATGATCGGATGATATTATAATGAGAGAAACTCCTTTTTACAATAGTCTATAATCATCAAAGGAGAATTTCATATAGCATAATAGCATATTATTAACCGTACAGCTGTATAATAATCATCTTCTGTAGCTATGCTTCTAATAATCTGCCTGAAAAGCATCAAAACACACCTCAGTTCACTCTAACTTTCAGTAATCATTCCAAGTGTGTGTTCAAGAATTTGGCCAATTCACTTTAAAGTAATCGTAAGTGCTGCTGGTGCCTTTTTAATTTTTTTTCACAAGGAGAATTATGAAGCAGGAATGACAGGAAAATGACAGGAAAAAGACACAAAATGACTAAAAAGACACAGAATGACTAAAAAAAGACACAAAATGACCAAAAAAAGACACAAAATGACCAAAAAAAGACACAAAATGACCAAAAAAAGACATAAAATGACAAAAGATACACAAAATGATCAAAAAAGACACAAAATGACAAAAAAGACACAAAATGACCAAAAAAAGACACAAAATGACAAAAAATACACAAAATGACCAAAAAAAGACACAAAATTACTAAAAAGACACAAAATGACCAAAAAAGACACAAAATTACTAAAAAAACACAAAATTACAAAAAGACATAAAATGACCAAAAAAAAGACACAAAATTATTTTAAAAAGAAACAAAATGACCAAAAAAAAGACACAAAATGACCAAAAAACTAAAATACTTAAAAAAGAAACAAAAAGACAAAAAAACCCCCACACAATTATCCAAAAAAGACACAGAATTACCCAAAGAAACTAATTAAAGTTACCTTCCACACACAACACGGTAAAGTGCCATTCATATAAAACTCACATTAAACTTTCATATCAAGGTGGGGGCCACAAAAAACTCCTTTTTACAATAGTCTATAATCATCAAAGGACAATTTCATATAGTATAATAGCATATTATTAACCGTACAGCCGTATAATAATCATCTTCTGTCGCTACGCTTCTAATAATCTGCCTGAAAAGCATCAAAACACACCTCAGTTCACTCTAACTTTCAGTAATCATTCCAAGTGTGTGTTCAAGAATTTGGCCAATTCACTTTTAAGTAATCATAAGTGCTGCCTTTTTTTTTTCACAAGGAGAATTATGAAGCAGGAATGTGCTGCTGGCATTCTGTCTCCTTTCTGTGATTTGCAGGCAGCTGCAGAGTAAATAGAGGAGCTGTCACTCAAACCCTCCGCTCAATCACTCTGATTGTATCTCACAACTTCCAAACAGAACTCCCTGATTGGAAAAAGATCCAAAAACAAACAGACGGCGCTATATTTTGCAGCGTGCATTAATCATTATTACCACATTGCTCATATTTTGTTCTTACTGACATGTTTGCAAATGAGCGTTCCTGTCTGCTGCAGGTTTTTATCGGTGCTGAGGGAAGACAAACTCCCCAAACTAACAGCCGTCAGCCGCTAAATGAGCCAGAAACAGATAAGACTAATTTGCAGCATGATGGTCGTCTAAGTTTGATGTGAAAATAAACTTGTGATTAAAGAGATTTCCAACTCAGACAGCAGCTGGCCCTCATCTGCTGCTAAAGATCCTTTTAGTCTGACTCCAACTGATTTATCAGGACTAGAGTGGTTCCTGTAGGAAGTATGGATCATATAGTGGGAGGTTAAGCCTTTGATGCACAACAGGGGGCTCAAACTGGCGGCCCGTGGGCCAATTGTGGCCCTCGTCATGATAATTTGTGGCCCCCACCTTGATATGAAAGTTTAATGTGAGTTTTATTTGAATGGCACTTTACAGTGTTGTGTGTAGAAGGTCCCTTTAATTACTTTTTTGGGGTAATTCTGTGTCTTTTTTACTAATTTTGTGTCTTTTTTTGTAATTTTGTGTCTTTTTTTGGTCATTTTGTTTCTTTTTTAAGTATTTTAGTTTTTTCTGTCATTTTGTGTCTTTTTTGTCATTTTGTGTCTTTTTTTTAGTAATTTTGTGTCTTTTTTAAATAATTTTGTGTCTTTTTGGTCATTTTATGTCTTTTTTTTTGTAATTTTGTGTCTTTTTTTTGGTCATTTTGTGTCTTTTTAAGTAATTTTGTGTCTTTTTAAGTAATTTTGTGTCTTTTTTGCTAATTTTGTCTCTTTTTTAAATAATTGTGTGTCTTTTTTGGTCATTTTGTTTATTTTTTAAGTATTTTAGGTTTTTTCTGTCATTTTGTGTCTTTTTTAAATTATTTTGTGTCATTTTTTTTGTAATTTTGTGTCTTTTTTGGTCATTTTGTGTCTTTTTCGTAATTTTGTATCTTTTTTGGTCATTTTGTGTCTTTTTTTTTAGTAATTTTGTGTCTTTTTTGTAATTTTGTGTCTTTTTAAAATAATTTTGCGTCTTTTTTGGTCATTTTGTGTCTTTTTTGGTCATTTTGTGTCTATTTTAGTAATTTTGTGTCTTTTTTTGGTCATTGTGATTCTGCCTCCAGCGGCCCCCAGGTAATTTGAGTTTGAGACCCCTGGTCTTAAGTGACCCGACTACGTTTTTACATTGAACATTGAGATTTACTGGAAACTATTTGAATATTATTGGAAAATGAGAGAGCACTACCACCTAATAGGGCTATGGAAGGTAAAAAATTAAAAAACAGACCCAGGGAACTGGTAATAAAATAAAAATCAATAGATTTTCCGAGGTATAGTGATTGAAAATGTAATTTGATGAGGTCATGTGTGTTGAGGTTGATCCAACCTTGCAAAGTGGAGCAATATGGTTCCTTGATAAAACAAATTTTCCTACTTTTTCTGTTTTTTTTCAGTCAATATCTGATTTTTTTTCTCGTACACTGTAAAACCCAACTTGTTGTTTCACCTTAAATATTTGAGTGTCCATGCTGGGAAAGAATTATGTGTCAGGACTAGAAAGAAAATTGAGTTAACTCAAACAAATTTTGCTATTGGACTCATTATTTTCAGTTAAAATGACTTTTTGCACAAATCTTTGGTGTATTGAAAGGGAAAAAATTGTTATGATATATATTACCCACTTACCCACTCCCTCAAGTCCGTTTTTTAAGATTTTTTTATTCCTACAATGGTCCTAATAGGCCATCATAGGAGAGAACAACTGAAAAAAACCAACAAGTAAGAGAAGAAAGAGAAAGAGTTGAATGGAAAACAGATTTTCCTTTTAGAAATACCAAACCAGGATGACAGAGACCCCTGGATCCACATGCTGCTGATTTAATTGTCATCAGAAATTAAGTGCCATGGAAGAGCCCACAAACCAAACTCCAACCTCATTCTTCATCTTCTTCGTTGGTTTGCTTCCTGGCATCTTGGCTCGGCTCCCTGGCCACTGATTGGCCCATTACTTAATCAGGCAGGAAGTCATTACCAAGCGGCGTAATGAATAGACATTAGAGGGTTAAACAGTGTTGGTGAAAAGCTGTTTCCCACACAATCCATGGGTTCTGAATGAGTTAAAGGTGGAAAGACACAGAATGATGTAGAGAAACAAGCTTATACGGCTCTTTTTTAAATAAATGGATGCAATTAAATCAATGAAACCAGGGAAAAAAGACAGAAAGAGCAACTAAAGTGCCAAAGTTGGCTCTAGTTTAGTCCCTTTTATGCAGTAAACTGGTTTAATATGACCCCAGTTGGTGCGTCTCATGTGTTATTACATTTAAATCACAAAGCTAAGGATTAAATCTTCCTAAACCCAAACAAAGATGGTAGCCGGAAGGTTTAGAGAACATGTATAAAGAATATCTGAGGGAGGCTAATTTCTGTTTTGGTGGCCACGAGATGGAATCAAAGGTTGTAGGAACCGGATTTATCCCCGGCATTAGCTCACTTTGTCAGATAATATTTATGTTGGCTTCTGTTTAATCTTGAAAGCGGACGGATCAACAGTTACTGCAAAGGTTGTTGTTTCAAATGTGACGCTGCAGCCGTCCGGAGGCCGAGGACGGAGTCAGGAATAACAAAGACTGAAGGGGGAATCAGGTTATTCCACTCTGGAAAAACTGACCTTCCAAAGATTAATCATGCAGGAAAAATCTACTGCTAATAAAAGACCAAAGCATACTTGTCGGTATGGTTGTGCTGCCTGCTGGAGACGTGATGACCAATGATGAATAGATCGTTTCCCAAAACTAATCACCTAAAATGTTCTTAGTCAACCATCGACTGTATAGAAGAAGTGGACAGTCATGGTGACGCCACCCGACTGCTTTAAAGTCTTGAGTTTGGCATTTTGGCCGTTGCTATCTTGGTTTTTTGGAGCAAGAAAAGACAAGAGACGAAAGAATAGAGCCGGGAAGAATGGCTCTAAAGGCGTGTTTCCATTAGGGTAAAAAGTGGCAGTTGGGAAAGCTTCAGGCCGCGCCCTCTCAAATATCCGCTCACTCTGCATGTCTCCATTACAAAAAAAGACCCCAGAGGGATTTACGAGACACTGGAGGTGACTAATGGTTTTTGATTGTCGAGTAATCACTTAGCGACAGTTTAAGACCATGACGAAATAGGTGAGACGCGCCAAACGTAAACAATAAGGAAGGAGACGCAGAGATGGAAGGAGCAGAGCTGCTGGGTTTGTTGCTGCTGTGTTCATGAACATGGCGGCAATGATTATGGACGGGACGAGACGGATCCTTGAAGAGCAGTTTGATAGGAATGAAAGGGAGAGAGAATGAGAGAGACACGTCACATCCTACTTAGCGTTCTATCAAATCAGCCACCAGGCTTTTTTCAGGGGAGAAAAACAGCCCCGCTCTTCTACAGGGACAAAAAATGACTGGTCAAACGGCTCCTAGGGGCGACAAACATTCAAATTAGGGGCGTTTTGGTGAGGAAGACCCGCCTCATTCCGGGTTTTTCGACTATAGTGGAAACGGAACTTAAGTTACCAGCTAGTGCTAGCTTGGTTTACGAGGTGAGTCTGTATTTCAAAATGGGCCGATGAGTCCTAGTGAAAGGGTCAAAGTTCGAAGACAGAAGTGACTAGAGGGTTGTCAGTTATAAGGTGGCCCCGCCCTGAAACATATCTTCATAAAGTATTCACGAAATAGTTTACTGAGGTAATAAATCAAGTGAAAAGTAGGGTCATTTTTCATAGACTATTTCTATACAATCTTCTTTTTTCAGCCAGTGAGTCGCCCCCTGCTGGCTGTTAGAAAGAATGCAGGTTAAAAGTTACTTCGGCATTAGATTCACTTTTCAGACCTGGAGGCTGCCGCTTGACAAAACGTTCAAATAAACTGTCATTACGTGAAAATACAGTGAAAGGCTCAAAGTTATGAGACCAAACCGCTAAACGTCCTCTTTTATATCTATATAACGTTATATATAACTTTATTGACACGTTGCCGTGGATACGCATTGTTCAGCTTCTCTCCTGGTGACGGCTCGCCTTGTTAGTGACCTGTCAATCAAAGGTAGCCCCGCCCCCAAATCATACGATTCTTTATCTTCTATTTTCTTCTAAATGGGGCCATTATTTACACTATTAACATCAGATTGTCTTGAAGAAGATTTTTTACTAGTGATTGAGACCATAGTGTTGTCCTGAAAAACATTTCTGAGGTAATAAATCAAGTGAGAAGTTTTCTCATTTTGCATTAAAATGAATGGACCCAAATGTTTTTGCAGCCACATTTAGCGCCCCCTGCTGGGATTTTCAGTATAGAATGCAGCCTAAGGCACTTGGTCCAACCCTTACATTCCCATACAAATATACATATACATCTCATAAACAAAACTGCATTCTCAATTACATTTTGAGAGAAAAAAACATTCTCATAGATTATGGTTGCAGTTTTAAGCAACAAAACTACTTGGTTAGGTCAAGGAAAATCATGGTTTGGGTTAAAATTGATAAAATAAATAAAATTGGTTATATAACTTGCGTAGGTCATTTAAAATGTGTCAACGTTGGCTTTTTTTGACATTTCTGAGCTAATAAATCAAGTGAGAAGTTTTCTCATTTTGCATTGAAATGAATGGACCCAAATGCTTCTGCAGCCACACTTAGCTTTTCGGTAATTTTCGCTAGAATGCAGCTTAATAAGGCACTTCCTGGTTTGCCTCCCTGCTCAGACCCGGAGGTTGCCGCCTGGTTTGGATGAATGCCTACTGCAGATGCCAAAAAATGTGCTAAAGTGCAGAGAATTAACATTAGCTGTCGACTTAATGTATATGTGCCTTTATGAGGTGATTAATGGGAATTTCCATGAAGCGACCCCTCCTTTCACCTACAGGCTCCAAACAGCTCCATAATGACTTTTAACTAATCAAATCTGGCCGTCATATTAAGCTGCAATCCATATCAATACAGACTTAATTCTGCTTTGAAGTCGGTGGTATTAAGGCATTATACTTGTCACTGTCGGGCAGAGAACCCTGATGAAAGACGTCTTCTTTAAGGTCTCATTGAATCGCATTGTATGAATTTTTTGAGGTCAATGGGTTTGTTATTGTGCATTTTTTAATGAAGCAGAGTAAATCGTCCTCCCATAGTTATGTGGAATTTCATATCGGGTTTCATCTGCTGACAAGAAGAGCAATCAAATGCAAGGAAATGAGAAACAGAGATGAAGACAGAGCTAATGAGAGGAGGGGGAAGTTGAGGTTTTCCGAAGAAATGTTGACAAGTGTAGCAAATGTTGCAAAATAAGTCTTTTAAAAAGAATATTTGTCAGTGGAAAACAGCTTTTTTGGGAGTGTTTTAAACTCAGAGCTGCCCAGTATGAACGCCGTGTTCCACAGGTGCCACAGAGACTCTACCTGGTAATGACACCGCTAAAGACAGGAGGGTTATTTATCGGAGATTATGTGCTCGTTAGAAGATTAATACCCTCGGGGGGCAAAAGACTTAGGCTGACTTTCATCTCAGACCTGCCCCGACAGAGAGAACAAGGGTTAGAGAGACAGAGGGAAGGTGGAAAGAGATAGAACAGAGTGTCAGAAGACACACAGAGGCTTCAAACACAGCGGCATGTGTGTGTGTGTGTGTGTGTGCATGTGTGTGTGTGTGTGTGTGTGTGTGTGTGTGCGCATCACTTTAACCCCATAATGAGTAGCCTTGAGGGGTCCACAACCATTTGGCAGTTCTTCATTTCCTGATTTGAAAAAAAAAAGTGCTGTCTACCCTTTTATCTCTTCGGCAGCAACACACAACCTCATACACTGAAGTATGCAAACACACACACACACACACACACACACACACACACACACCCGACAAACACACACACACACACCGGTTGTGGTCTTACCACAAGGACTTGTGCAATTAAGTCTATATCGCCCTCTGAAGCCAGCTCTGTGCGTATTTATAGGCCATATATCTACGTGTTAATGTGTGTTTGTGTGTGTTTTGCTTGTGTGTGTGTGTGTGTGTGTGTGTGTGTGTGTGTGTGAAGCTGTAATTAAGGAAAGATCAAACCCTCGGGGTCGGGGAATTAGCCATCATCGAAGATCAAACGGGTTTCACTCAAGTCTACGACATGGAAGAGTGAAATCAGAGTCTGACAGACAGATTCTGACCTCAGATAGCAGATAAACGGCTGCTTCCTACACACACACACACACACACACACACACACACTTGCCCCTCGGTAGCTTAGGGTGGATTTAGATCTCAGCTGTTAATGTGTTGAACTGAATTGATCTGACCTTTGGGCACATCAATCAAGAAAAAGCTTTTCTGCCAGAATCGACAGACAGTCAGTGGTTTGTTTTTGGTCTGTTGCCTGTTACGGTTAAAGGGAACGTATGATGCTCATTTCCAGGTTCATACTTGTATTTTGGGTTTCTACTACGACATGTTTCCATGCTTTGAAGTTCAAAAAACACTTTATTTTTCTTCTGCTGTCTGTCTGGATGTACCTGAATACATCCTCTGTCTGAAACGCTCCGTTTTAGCGCCTGTCTCTTTAAGCCCCGCCTCCTGATGAAGCCAGGTCTGCTCTGATTGGCTCGTGAGAGAAAGCAAGGATAGTTCTCAAGCTGTGGTTGGAGATACTAAGATGGCGGTGGTATATTCTAATGAGCCTTCATGTGACATAGGAAGGGGAGCTGAATCTGAATGTCTTGTTGATTTTTTATGTTTTCTGATCTCTGCAGCCCACAAAGTTGGTTGTCTTATTTCACAGTCAGTACATTTACATGACACTTGAAAAATACAAATTATTGCCTTAATCTGACTATAACTGGACAACTGAAGGGTTAACGTGTTAGTCCGACTGATGTCAGAGTTCTCCGCATCCAGCGTTCGTGTCTGCCCCTCAAAATCACCATCCATATTGTTGTTTTTGTTGTTCGAAAATGCCGGTTTCCCGCCTTTCTCCACATTATGATGTAACAGGTCAACCGGAAAGGGCGCCATATTAACCTGCTGAAACGACGCATATCGTCACCTATTGTTAAGGAGGACGACACGTTCCCATCAGTTATTCCATTTTCTCAGTTGCATTTAAACTGGGACAAGGACAGAAGTCCTATAAGACGCAAAAAAAAAATTGAATTTTGAGCATAGCTCGATTAAACTGTGCACGTTCCACTCGTCGCCATCTTGTTTCTGATATGGGGATCAGAGCATATGTGGAGTGTGGAGGAGGAGAGGGATGTGATCACTGACTACAGCCTCTCTACACCTCAACCTGACTCACTCATGTTAGATTAACTGGAGCATTAACTGATGCTAGTTTAAATGTTGTTACTGACCTCAGAAAACTGAGCAGCGACTCCTTGGAGTGACTGTTAGTCCAACCAAACACTGAACAAGACATTTAATGAGCAAAACCTTTTAAGTTATGAGACCAAACCGCTAAACGTCCTCTTTTCTATCTATATAACGTTATATATAACTTTATTGACACGTTGCCGTGGATACGCATTGTTCTGCTCCTCTCCTGGTGACGGCTCGCCTTCTTAGTGACCTGTCAATCAAAGGTAGCCCCGCCCCAAATCATACGATTCTTTATCTTCTATTTTATTCTAAATGGGGCCATTATTTACACTTTTAACATCAGATTGTCTTGAAGAAGATTTTTTACGAGTGATTGAGACCATAATGTTGTCCTGAAAAACATTTCTGAGGTAATAAATCAAGTGAGAAGTTTTCTCATTTTGCATTGAAATGAATGGACCCAAATGTTTTTGCAGCCTCATTTAGCGCCCCCTGCTGGGATTCTTGGTAGAATGCAACTTAAGCCACTTCCTGGTTTGCCTCCCTGCTCAACTCTTACATTCCCATACAACAAAACTGCATTCTCAATTACATTTTGAGAGAAAAAAACATTCTCGTAGAATATGTTCGCAGGTTTAAGCAACAAAACTACTTGGTTAGGTTAAGGAAAACATAGTGGTTTGGGTTAAAATGAAATAAAACTGATTATATAACTTACGTAGGTCATTTAAAATGTGTCAACGTTGGTTGTTTTTTTTCACGTGTGAATGTTTAAGGTGTCACAGAGTTTCCTATAGAACCAGGAAATCAGTCAGAATCCTTAGATCCAAGTAAAGTCTCCAAACACACATTTATACACACCTCCCTGCATCTCTCAGCCTCCCTTTCATATAATTAACACACAGAGACTCTATGAGAAATGCACTTAATAACAGTAATTAAAGATGCGTTTGTGTGAGAGTGCATGCTTAAACTTCACCGCTGTTTTTCTTTTTTTTTTACTAATCCAACATACCTGAATACGCCTTCAAATATTATTTAGCTGTGAACATAAATGTAACCTTGGAAGACAGTAGAAGTGTATTTAAAATATGGGTTTACACTAAATATTCAGTTTTTATTATGTGTCTTTTTATGTTAGTATTGAATTCTCATTTCCATGATTCACATTCATCATTACAGAACTGTCAGCAACACTGACTCTGTTTTTTATTTCATCTTAATGGCCAGAAAATTAATTTATGCGCTGGCTGAGTTGATCAAAGGATGGAGGATTGGATTGGATTCCCCGCAGGCCTTATTGACACCGATATGTTGGAGTTTGTTGGTCCAGAATATTGAATGTAACCTTGTAATTACTTGTAGATTAGAAGAGAATTATAATTATAATTGGAGGGAGGAATTTAACACCCAGCAGCCCAACAACAGTGTTTGTTTCAGGATGCTGACAGTTCATTCAACACGCTCTTATCTGAGCTGCCACCCTGTCAGAGACCACACACACACACACACACACACACACACACACACAGATTTTCATCCTGCAAGATAGGGGAAACATAAAGGGAAAAAAGGATAAAAACCTTGTAGCTTGCTTGGGAAAATGTGATTGGTAGTAAAAAAAACCGTTTTATAGTAATGAGTATGGAAGTAAATCTGTGTCATCGGAGTGAGCGTAGATTTTCAGTTTGAGAGCATAATTTGTCTTTCTCGTGCTCAGATTTTGCGCTCGCACTCAGATTTCTGCTGCTTTCTTTGGACTACTTAAGATTAATTCTACATAAATATGCTGCGTCTTAAATAGGTGACGATTCAAATAGCTGGCTAATATGGTAAATTGGTGTATTTTAAGAGAGAAGCAGTTTTACAAACAGACCATATACCCGCCCCGACGGAGCGCTCAAAAAGGCGAGGCAACGCACCTAAGACGGGCCACAATCTAGCTGTCTCCCTATTGGCTGGTGAAACACACTAGTTTAAGCGCAGGGCGGGACCACGTTCAGTCTGAGCAGACACCTCAACCTGAGAGGACGTGCGTGTTCTGAGTCCGAGCACAAAAGTTTTGAGAGCGCAGAGTTGAGATCTGAGCGCGTAGACTTTAGATTTGAGCGCGCACAGGACATATTTGAGTGCGAGCGAAATGTTTGTGTCCAAGAAGAAGAAATGTGAGCACAAGCATGTGATTTTTAAGTGCACGCACACATTTTGAAAGAAAGCAGCAGAAATCTGAGTGCGAGCGCAAAATGTGAGCATGAGGAGAACAAATCTGAGCACGAGAAAGACAAATTATGCTCTCAAACTGAAAATCTACGCTCACTCCGATGACAGATTTACTTCCATAATTGAACAGTGTTGTTTTAGGGCTGGGCGATATGAACCAAAAGTCATATCCTGATATATTTAGGCTGAATATCCTGGTATTTTTTATCAGAAAGTGAGAGCAAATGTTCAGTCAAAGTCAAATATGACATGTCACAAGTAGTTTTATTGAAACCGTTTATTTAAGTGAACATTTAAGTGAATACATAAATACAGGAGAACTTTTTAAAAAAATCAAAGCTCCATAAAGTGCACATTTAAATAAAAAAATATCTTGAATAAAAGCCGCAGCTTGCCTGGAGCAAGGATCAAAGCGCAAATTTGAACTATATCAATAAATGTGATATGGTCTAATTCCATATCACATTTAAAAATATATTGATACATATTTTATATCGATATATCGCCCAGCCCTATGCTGTTTAATCAAGTGTGCAGGTTGCTTGTATTGTTTCTTACTATTAAATGTTTCAAATTAGTCACATTTGTCGCACTTTTTTTCCTTCTGACGAACTGATTCACACCATTGAACATATTGATAATAACCAAAATCATTATGAATAAAACCATGTTAAATGTCTAGATATCAGCTCCTAAATTAAACTCTTATCAGCTATTTTTGTTGTTATCATTATATTTATCCAAACTAATGAACCTTTAGTTGTACCAGACATTAAAATGAACAAGAAACTGAAGAAAACAATGGTCTAATAATTTTTCCATGACTGTATGTTTTGTCATTTTGTGTCTTTTTTTAAAGTAATTTTTTACATCAATTTTTTGTCATTTTGTGTCTTTTTTTGTCACTTTTACATCAATTTTTGGTCATTTTGTGTCTTTTTTTAAGTCATTTTTACATCAATTTTTGGTCATTTTGTGTCTTTTTTTTAGTCATTTTTACATCAATTTTTGGTCATTTTGTGTCTTTTTTTAGTCATTTTTACATAAATTTTTGGTCATTTTGTGTCTTTTTTTTGTCAATTTTACATCAAATTTTGGTCATTTTGTGTCTTTTTTTTAGTCATTTTTACATCAATTTTTTGTCATTTTGTGTCTTTTTTTTTTAGTCATTTTTACATGAACTTTTGGTCATTTTGTGTCTTTTATTGATCATTTTTACATCTACAGTCATGGAAACATTCTTGATAATAACCACAATCATTATGAATGAAATCATGTTAAATGTCTAAATATCAGCTCTTAAATTAATCTCTTATCAGCTATTTTTGTTGTTATCATTATATTTGTCAAAACAAATGAACCTTTATTTGTACCAGACATTAAAATGAACAAAAAATTTAAGAAAACAATGGTCTAATAATTTTTCCATGACTGTATTTTTTGTCATTTTGTGTCTTTTTAGTCATTTTTACATCAATTTTTGGTCATTTTGCGTCTTTTTTTTAGTCAATTTTACATCAATTTTTGGTCATTTTTTGTCTTTTTTTAGTCATTTTTACATGAACTTTTGGTCATTTTGTGTCTTTTATCGATCATTTTTACATCTACAGTCATGGAAACATTCTTGATAATAACCACAATCATTATGAATAAAACCATGTTAAATGTCTAGATATCAGCTCTTAAATTAAACTCTTATAAGCTATTTATGTTGTTATCATTATATTTATCCAAACAAATGAACCTTTAGTTGTACCAGACATTAAAATGAACAAGAAATAGAAGAAAACAATGGTTGTTTAATCATTTTTTCCCATGACTGTATACAAAGAAAGAAAACATTTGAACTATATCGATGTATGTGATATGGTCTAATTCCATATCACATTTCTAAAAACATTGATCTATTTTTAATATCGATATATCACCCAGCCCTATGTGGAGGTATGTAGCTCTCCTGCCACCGGTAGCAGCGCTAGTTTATAAAATAAATACATTATAAACTCTCCTGTGGGTGGAATAAGAAGATGGGAACAAACGCAGCATGTGGTCCATGAATGGAGCTCTTGTTGTTTTGTTTACTTTAAAAAGTCTCTCGGAGTGATTCTGTACCAGAGGACCAGAGCCAACACATATCCTTTCAATTACAGTGACGACATTATTTACACACTCACACACACACACACACAGTGACACACACACAGTGACACACACACACACAGTGACACACTAGAGCTCCACGCTGTGCAGACAGACAGTAAATATGGTCGCAGGACATTTTTGCAGATGTACAAAGAAATAAGCAAGCAATTACACATCAGCACACACGGACACATGCATGGACTCACTCACATATATGATAATTTATTCCTTATTGGGAGAAATATGCACCGACTTTATGACTTAATGACTGTTTGTCCAGAATCACAGCCACCGTGTGTGTTCTCAGGACCTGAAACTGGAATAAAGTAGGGCTGGGCGATATATACATATATTTTTAAATGTGATATGGAATGAAACCATATATCGATATAGTTCAAGTTTGCACTGTGATCCTTGTTCCAGGCAAGCTGCAGCTTTTATTTAAGATATTTTTTTATTTAAATGTGCACTTTATGGAGCTTTGACTTTAAAAAAAAGTTCTCCTGTTGTTATACAGTATTTATGTGCACTTAAATAAACGGTTTCAATAAAACTACTCGTGACATTTGACTTTGACTGAACATTTGGGTGATTGTCATGATGCCAGTCTAAGTTCTGTCTGTGAAGATTATAAGGACATACTTTATTAAACTAAATATATTTCACTTTTATATGAGTGAACAATATAGCCATGATGAGGCACAATTCATTGTTTTGTGCTAAAATAATATTTTTTACATTTTTTAACATATTTTTGATTCACAAATTCATTACCGTAATGCGTCCAGATAAAACTGTCACAGTTTCCCCCACACTTATATACAATAAATATTTAATAAACTTTATAAAAATAAATACACATTTGTTTGAAAATGTATAATTTAACAGAATATAATCAAACATAATGTTTTTTAACAATGTATAAAGAACAAAATCTGAATGAAACTTGAGGAGAAAAAATGGTTAAATGTTACATAATGATAGAATTGTTTGCATTAAAATATGTGTATATTTTAATAAAATACATTTTGGTGATACCAGCTACCCTTGAGCATATTTAAGTGCTTTCCGAAGAAAAAACCCAAAAACCTTTTGTAGTTTTTTTTATTTAAAAATGTGTTACGGTAATGAATTTTGCTCACAGTGTCTCTAAAAATGTCAGAAAATACCTTAAAATGTTTAAAATAGAATATAAATTCATATTAAACAGTGACTTTAGATTGTATATGTTATAAAGGGTCAAAGAAAAGATGTATTTATTGCTCTTGGATTTTTGCTATGAGCTGCACCATGTTAATGACAATCACCCATTTGCTCTCACTTTGTGATAAAAATATCAGGACATATATCGTATATCAATATTTAGCCTAAATATATCGGGATTTGACTTTTGGTCCATATCGCCCAGCTGTAGCTTGGTTCACTATAGGAAAAGATCATAATTTGCATTCAAATAAGTTTAACTTACTCAACATCTGTATGTCAGCAGGTGAAATAAGGCTCCTTGAATCCCATTTTTGGAGCTTTGGGGGAAGAATGATCTCATAGGAGCCTACGGAGTCTACTTGCTTGTAGCAGAAGCACACATATGAAGGGAAATTTAATATTTTGCATGTCTGAAATGCTCCCAGTGTGACATGAAGACATGTAGAGGACTAAAAAAAAAACTGAATGTTGTGCAGCTGAACAGCAGTTCTCCAGTTGGCCCAGCCCTAAAATAAAGTTGTTTTTTCTGGTCTGCAACCAGACTTGAAAGATGTTTTTACTGGCGTTTCCACCAAACCGTTTAGGGTTTGGAAAAAAAAACAACTTCTGCCTCCTGTGTGAGACATAACAAAGAAATTGGCAGATAATTATTAAGTGATATCATCCTGATCCGTTACTGACGCAGAGAGGAATGCTACGAGCTGCTCTGCTGCTAATACATGTTTATGGGCGCTGACGTGATGCTAACGGGCTAACAGTGAGCTCATCTGGGCCACACACACACACACACACACACACACACACACACAGGGCCCAAGTTAGCAATGCTTGGATTCATGATTCATGACTTTGCTGTTTTCTAGTGCAGAAGCTTGAATTAAGATAGTTAAATCTAGAAATAAGCATGTTGAACGCTTAAAACAAGATAAATTATCTAACACAAATCATCAGGTCACTCTGCTCGGGCCAGTTCATCACTGCTGGCAGCTTTAATTTGATCTCTTTTGTACATTTTTTGTCTTTTTTGATAATTTTGTGACTAAAAGAAGATGTAAAAAGACACAAAAAGACCAAAAAAAGACACAAAAGGACACAAAAGATGTAAAATCACCAAAAAAAGACACAAAAAGACCAAAAAAAGACACAAAAGGACACAAAAGATGTAAAATCACCAAAGAAAGACACAAAAAGACAAAAAAAGACACAAAAAGACCAAAAAAAGACAAAAAAAGACACAAAAAGACCAAAAAAAGACACAAAAAGACTGAAAAAAGACAAAAAAGACACAAAAAGACAAAAAAAGACAAAAAAGACACAAAAGACCAAAAAAAGACACAAAAAGACAAAAAAGACACAAAAAAGACACAAAAAGACAAAAAAACCCACATAAAAAATACACAAAAAAGACACAAAGAGACCAAAAAAAGACATAAAATTACCCAAAAAAAGAAACAAAAGAGGTAAAATCAACAAAAATTACACCAAAAGTTTTTTTTATCTTAAGATACATGATCTAACACTTCTAAATCTAAAGTTTGTAAAATCTAAAGATGACCAAAAAAAGACACAAAAAGACCAAAAATGACATAAGAAAGGACACAAAGATGTAAAATCACCCAAAAAAGACACAAAAAGACAAAAAAAACACCAAAAAAAGACAAAGTTTTTTTTTTTTTTTTATCTTGGTAAGAACCAAATAATCATCAGGTCACTCTGCTCGGGCCAGTTCATCACTGCTGGCAGCTTTACTTTATCTGGTTTTAAGAGTTAATTCATTATTGGGTGACTTTGTGGTCATTTCATGAGTTAATTTGTGTCATTTTATGGCATTTTTGGTTGTTTTGCACCACTCTTTTATTGTGACATATTCATTTTGTGTATTTTCTGGTTTGCAATATATAAAACAATCTGAGTGGGTTCATTCTGCATAACGAGTACTTTTACTTTTGATACTTTAAGTACATTTTGATGCTGATACTTTTCTACTTTTACTTCAGTCAGTTTTGAATGCAGGACTTTTACTGTAGTGGAGTCATTTCACAGTGTGTATTAGTACTTTTACTGCAGTAAAGGATCTGAATACTTCTTCCACCACTGACTATAACTGAGCATTTCTTTTTGTTTTTCTCTCCAGGAAAAAGACGCAAAGATGTCAGAGAGGAGAGGTCAGAAGAAGTCCGTCTTTCTGTCCTCTTTATTGGTAAGTTTGTTTTCTGTCTCTTTCTCTTTAACTTCCAATCATCCTACTTAATTATCTTCCCAATTCCTCATTTATTATCCATCTTTTTTTACTTGTCTTACTCTGCTTCACCTCACTGTAAAAAAGGTGTTTAGTCTAAAACCAGATCAAACAGTAAATCTGAGGGAAATGATCTTGCTGCATGGACAGATAATTTACCTTGACAAGATTTATTAAATTAAGATTATTAAATCTAGAAATAAGCATGTTGAACACTTAAAATAAGAAATTAGCTCTTAAAATAAGATATCAAGATATTATTTTAATGTCTGGTTCAACTAAAGGTTCATTTGTTTGGACAAATATAATGATAACAACAAAAATATCTGATAAGAGTTTAATTTAAGAGCTGATATCTAGACATTTAACATGGTTTTATTCATGATGATTTTGGTTATTATCAAGAATGTTTCCATGACTGTAGATGTAAAAATGACAAAAAATACACAAATTGACCGAAAAAGACACAAAATTATCAAAAAAGACACAAAATTATCAAAAAAGACATAAAATTATATGTAAAAATGACAATTAAAAAGACACAAAATGAACAAAAAAGACATGAAATGACTATAAAAGACACAAACTGACCAAAAATAGATGTAAAAATGACCACTAAAAAGACAATGATGAAATTTGGTTCTTACCAAGATAAAAAAAACCTTTAGGTTTAGAAGTGTTAGATAATTTATCTGGTTTTAAGAGTTCATTTCTTATTTTGAGCGTACAATATAATTATATATAACAAGATATAAAAGACACAAAAAGACCAAAAAAGAAACAAAAAAGACACAAAAAAGAAACAAAAAAGACAGAAAAAGACACCAAAAAGTCACAAAAAGTCCAAAAAAAGATACAAAAAAATCCCACAAAAAAACAAAAAAGACACAAAGAAAGATACAAAAAGTTTTTTTTATCTTGGTAAGAACCAAATAATCATCAGGTCACTCTGCTCGGGCCAGTTCATCACTGCTGGCAGCTTTACTTTATCTGGTTTAAGAGTTAATTTATTATTTTAAGTGTTCAACATGCTTATTTCTAGATTTAATAATCTTAATTTAATAAATCTTGTCAAGGTAAATTATCTGTCTATGCAGCAAGATCATTTCCCTCAGATTTACTGTTTGATCTGGTTTTTAGACCTTTTTATCAGTGCTCCTTGTTCCCTTTCCTTCCTTCCTTCCCTCTCTATATTATCCAGCAGTAGCATAAATCCATAACCGTCATCATGAATATATCCGGTATCTGTTATGAGATCCGGTATATATTATGAGTCCTCTTGGCTCGTCTCCTTCAGACTGACTCATTCATCTGCCAACAGTTTGCACAACTCTGCAGCTCTTGTAGCAATTAGTCGACCTGAGAGCAGATATCTTTATAATCTGAGTGTGAATCCACAGCTTCTCTGCTCTGTTTTCATGTTGAAACCGTCTGGCAGAGTTCCCGACCGGATCTTCCTCCTCCTCCATAATTTTATGTCTTTTGTGTCTTTTTTTAGTCATTTTGTGTCTTTTTTAGTAATTTTGTGTCTTCTTTTAGTCATTTTGTGTCTTTTTTAGTCTTCTTGTGTATTTTTTTTGGTCATTTTGTGTCTTCTTTGGTCATTTTGTGTCTTTTTTACTAATTTTGTGTCTTTTTTTAGTCATCTTGTGTCTTTTTTTGGTCTTTTTGTGTCTTTTTTAGTCATTTTGTGTCTTTGTTTAGTCATCTTGTGTGTTTTTTTGGTCATTTTGTGTCTTCTTTTAGTCATTTTGTGTCTTTTTTGGTCATTTTGTCTTTTTTAGTCATTTTGTGTCTTTTTTTTGGTCTATTTGTGTCTTTTTTAGTCATTTTCTGTCTTGTTTTGGTCATTTTGTGTCTTTTTTAGTCATTTTATGTCTTTTTTTGTCATTTTCTGTGTTTTTTAGTCATTTTATGTCTTTTTTTGGTCATTTTGTGTCTTTTTTAGTAATTTTGTGTCTTTTTTTAGTCATCTTGTGTCTTTTTTTGGTCATTTTGTGTCTTTTTTTAGTCCTTTAGTCCAACATAAAATGTGATTTTTAATCCTTTTTTTACTTTCAAAACACTATCATGCTCAATATCGGTTTCAATAAAACTACTTGTGACATGTCATATTTGGCTTTGACTGAACATTTGCTCTCACTTTGTGATAAAAATATTAGGATATATATCGTTTTTTTTGTTCATTTTACTTCCTATTTTTTAGCATATTTATCTGCCAGCAGTTTGCACAACTCTGCAGCTCTTGTAGCAATTAGTCGACCTGAGAGCAGATATCTTTATAATCTGAGTGGGAATCCACAGCTTCTCTGCTCTGTTTTCATGTTGAAACCGTCTGGCAGAGTTCCCGACCGGCTCTTCCTCCTCCTCCTCCTCCTCCTCCTCCCTCCTCTGTTCTCTGTTTTCTCCTCATCAGTCACGTACGCTGACACTGCAGCACATTCACTCAGTCGGAGGTGTCAGTTTACTCTGCTGCCAAGTGGTGGCATTAGAAACGTATCGCCACCGATTCTAAAAGCTCTAAAAGACTAATGACTGATGGAGAACGTGATGCTTGGATCATATCGTACAATATCACAAAGTCAAGACTCTTTTTCTGACAACAATTGAAAAAACACTGCAAAAACTGACAAGAAATAAGGAATAAATAACTAGAACTAAGCAAATACATGCTCGAATCAAGTCAAATTATCTGCCAGCGCAGTAAGTTAATGTTTCTTTGTAAGAATTCTTTAAATAGGTAAAAATATCTCAGCACTCACTTTACATTGTTGCCGTGTTTCTCCCCTGTAAAACAGCCTGGATGCTGATTGGATAGAACGCTAAGCAGGATGTGACGTAGTACTGGACGCCACAACAACACGCAACATTTGTAAAAGCCGACTTAGAGACTTTGTTGCTATATTTAGCAACTTTTCAGACCCCTTTAGCAACTATTTTTCTACCGTAACAACGAGTGGAAGTGGCACAGTCCTCCTGCAGCAGTCTCTCCCAGCTGCAGAGCCGGAGGGGATGTTAACCCCTTAGCGTCGAGTCTGCAAATTGCTAACAGGCTAACTGTTAGCTCTGTAGCAGTACAGTGTGTATGTGCTGACAGGCTAACAGTTAGCTCTGTAGCAGTACAGTGTGTATGTGCTAACAGGCTAACAGTTAGCTCTGTAGCAGTACAGTGTGTATGTGCTAACAGGCTAACAGTTAGCTCTGTAGCAGTACAGTGTGTATGTGCTAACAGGCTAACAGTTAGCTCCGTAGCAGTACAGTGTGTATGTGCTAACAGGCTAACAGTTAGCTCCGTAGCAGTACAGTGTGTATGTGCTAACAGGCTAACAGTTAGCTCTGTAGCAGTACAGTGTGTATGTGCTAACAGGCTAACAGTTAGCTCTGTAGCAGTACAGTGTGTACGTGCTAACAGGCTAACAGTTAGCTCTGTAGCAGTACAGTGTGTATGTGCTAACAAGCTAACAGTTAGCTCTGTAGCAGTACAGTGTGTATGTGCTAACAGGCTAACAGTTAGCTCTGTAGCAGTACAGTGTGTATGTGCTAACAGGCTAACAGCTAGCTCTGTAGCAGTACAGTGTGTATGTGCTAACAGGCTAACAGTTAGCTCTGTAGCAGTACAGTGTGTATGTGCTAACATGTGCTAATAAAAATACAGATGTTTTCCCTAACATGATGAATAATCCTGATTAATAATCCTGATTACAATATTGACCAAAATAATTGTGATTATCATTTTGGCCATAATCGTGCAGCCATTTAAATTTAATGTTTGAGAAAGAAAGTATCTCTCTTGGTCCATTTGCAGAGTGGTGAAAAATCGTTGCACAATCCACATAACAAAGGTCTGTTTTCATTCCCGCTCTAACAGTTATTATATCAGCCATCATGTCAGTTATTGATGATTTTGTCCCGATGTGGTATCAGCATCGCTCCATAAACCCACAGGGGTCGCTACATTAGTGGATAACTCTCCAGTGGAGGATCTGGATACTTCCTCCTCCTCTGGTTTTAATAATCACTCCGTGTTGTTTACAGTCTCCCTGTCAAACGTTAATAATAACAGTAAAAACCCTCTGGATGCTCTGTGATCTGACCAGAGATCCTTCAGAGCTGTGGCTCTGCTGCCTGAGGAGTGTTGGTGTGACAGGAAGTTTGTTTTTCCAGCTGTGGAAAAATGTGCAGAAGAGTTTTTCTTCAGATTGAAACAGAGAGAGAGAGAAAACCCAGACACACAATGCTGCTAAATACCTTCAGTGACCCATAAATATGAGGCTAAAGGATGAAGAAGAAGAGCGGGAAACGATGTTGTGTTGTTTGTGCAGCACGAACTGAAAACTACAGGACAAAAGTTTGGAAGCAAAAAGATCAAATTTGTAGAAAAAAAGATCATAGTTTCATTGCTAGACTTTGCAACAAAATAAAGGTGATTATTCTATAAAGAGTCACTTATTAGAACAGATTTTACTATAATAATCAGGTCTTTGGGTTTTTTAATTACCTGTGGGCCGCTGGAGGCAGTATCAAAATGACCAAAAAAAGACACAAAATTAACTAAAAAAAAGACACAAAATGACAGGAAAAAATAAATTACTTAAAAATGACACAAAATTACTAAACAAAAGACACAAAATGACTGAAAAAACACTAAATTACTTTAAAAAAAAGACACAAAATTACAAAAAAAGACACAAAATTATTTTAAAAAAGACACTAAATTATTAAAAAAGACAACATTATTTAAAAAGACACAAAATTATTTTAAAAAAAAGACACAGAATTATAAAAAAATACACAAAATTATTTTAAAAAGACACCAAATTACCAAAAAAAGATGCAAAATTATTAAAAAAGACACAAAATTACCAAAAAAAGTAATTAAAGGGACCTTCCACACACAACACAGTAAAGTGCCATTCATATAAAACTCCCATTAAACTTTCATATCAAGGTGGGGGCCACAAAATATCATCACGAGGGCCACAATTGGCCCTCGGGCCGAGAGATTCACCAATGGTCTGATAACATCAATGTTTACCTAAAGGTCAATGGAGGAAAATGGTTCAATTCAATAAAGGTAAAGTCTGATCATGTAGTAAACACATCCAGAAATACACACAATACACACTGGTTTTATAAGAAGACACTGAGAACAGAAAGTTTAAGTTGCTTCATAACTTTTGGCCCATAGTGTTTATATATGCAGGTGTTTGAGGTAAATCAGTTCATTTGGATCTGGTGTTAATCACAAACAGATTATTGGCCCCAGATGATCAGACTCCAAACACAAACACACAGTCACACAGTATATTTGTATATTTACTCCAACTTTGTCTTGTGTCGGCTGTCACACACTGTAAAAAATGTCTGTAGATTTTAGGGTGAAAAACTAGTGACAGTAGAAGATATAAAATGATAAATGGGTTAATTCAGTAGTAGTAGTAGTAGTTTTCTGGTCAATTATATGGCAGAGTAGTGTTTCTTTTGATGGAAAAATGTATTTACACAGTAAAAATGACCAAAAAGACACAAAATGACCGAAAGAGACATAAAATTACCAAAAGAGACGCAAAATACCAAGGAAACACATAAAATTACCTAAAAAGGATGTAAAATTACCAAAAAAAGACACAAAAATGACCATAAAAAAGACACAAAATGACCAAAAAGAGACATAAAATTACCAAAAGAGACACAAAATACCAAGGAAATACATAAAAGTACCTAAAAAGGACGTAAAGTTACCAAAAAAAGACACAAAATTACCAAAAAGAGACAAGTGACACAAAATACCAAGGAAATACGTAAAAATTACCAAAAAGACACAAAAAAGACACAAAATGATGGTAAATAGAATTTATGCAGCATTTATAAAGTATTTTCTTGTCAATTATATTGCTGAGCAGCGTTTCTTTTGATGAAAAAAAAAATATTATTATTACAGTAAAAATGACCAAAAGAGACATAAAATTATCAAAAGAGACAAAAAATACCAAGGAAATACATAAAATTACCTAAAGAGGACGTAAACTTACCAAAAAGACACAAAATCATGGTAAATGTAATTTATGCAGCATTTATAAAGTATTTTCTTGTCAATATATGGCAGAGCAGTGTTTCTTTTGATGGAAAAATGTATTCATACAGTAAAAATTGAATAAAATGTCAATTCTAAACGTGAAATCAACAGTGCCAATGTCCTTTTACCGTAATATTTTAAAAAAGTTGCACCATATTTATTACGGTAAAGTTCTTGCAACCACAGCTGCTGGTTTTTACCGTAAAAACAACAGTTTTTTTACAGTGTGAGACGGTTATAGAGAGAGAAAAAGAGAGAAAGAGAGAAAGAGAGAAAGAGAGGGAGATGTTATTAAAACAACAGAGAAGATGGAGAGAGTTAGTCATGCTCTCCTTTTCTTCTTCACTGTTTTCTGGACTGCAGATGATTTTTAAAAGTCAGTTAGTTTGTTTGGAAAAGAACAAAGCGTGCTGGTAAAACTATAAATACCAGCTGCTACTTATTACAACGAGCCACAATGACACAATAACACACACACACACACACACACACACACAGATACCAATACAGTACATAGACACACATCAATTACTGGCATTGTGCAAACTCACATATACACACACAGACACACACACACACACATACACACACACACACAAAGACACAAACACACACACACACACACACACACACACACAAAGACACAGACACACACACACACACACAGACACACCGACTCACACACACACAGACAGACACACACACAGACACAGACACACACACAGACACAGACACAGACACACACACACACACACACAGACACACACACTCACACACACACACACACACACAGACACACACACACACACACACACACACACACACACACACACACACACACACACACACACACACAGACACACACACACACACACTCACACACACACCAGTGCTCCCCGCTGGTCTGAGTGTGACAGATGAAGAAGTCGGGATGTTTGTTTGTTTTCTTTGCTGTTTGCCAGTTATAATGATGATGATGTTGATTCTCCTCCAGTTGAGATTATTGAATAAATCTCCCATCATGCATGTGGTGATTTATGATTCATCTCTGCTGCTGCTGCAGATGTTGAGCATCAATCAGTTGGATGCAACTTCCCACATGTCGAAATCAATATGAGCTTTTAGGTTGTTGTGTTTTTCCCCGATGCTGGATGTGAATGTTTTTATTGTGAGGTATATGCTCAATTAGAAAAGTAAATGGAAGAAGTAGTTGCAGATTTATTTTTTTTATTATGAAGAGGATTAATGATGTCAGATGAAATAATGAAGTAATTAAGCCACATGGTTGGTTTCAGCACTGGGGGAATTACTGAGAACTGGTGTTAGTCTCTTTAGAAATGCTTTTATCAAATACAGTTCAGACTAATGAGAACGCTGCAGTGTTGGACAGATGGAGGACAAATGATGGGAAACCATGAAATGAACACCATTAATAACATACAGACATAACATAAGAAATATGAGAGACATAAAAACAAATATAGACATAACAACAGCATCACAAGCTGTTTTCATACTGTGTTTTTGCAAAAGTGACATAACAAAACTCATTACGTCTTAGTCTGTGGATTCACATTGAAATCCAGATTGAAGCTGGAGGAGATGGTAGTACATGTACGGTGGTGGAAGAAGTGTTCAGATCTCTTCCTTCGCTAACTTTTAGCCCTCTACGACCTCCAAAAAAAACAAAAATGGTGAAAATATTGATGCCGCTGGATCGCTAAATATGGATACTTAGCGGCCATGAATCGATATAATATTGCTGCACAAAATATCACGATGCTATGCTGTATTGATTCTTTCCCCACCTCTAATGTTTGTTTTCACACATACAACATTGCTATTGGGGCTAGCACTCTAGCCTCTCAGCTAGAGGGTCGTTGGTTCGACTCCGGCCTGTGTGGAGTTTACATGTTCTCTCCGTTTGCCGGCTGACCTCCAAAACACTTTTATCAAACCAACTTTGAGCACTTAAAAAGGATCCAACTCCTAAAATTTAAAGACTGCATTTCCGGGTCTTATGAGGCGGGCGGGACAATGGTCTGGTTTTTCTTTTTCGCGTGATGCTCCACAGGTGGGAGGCGGGGTGCCGCCTTCAAGGACCTTAAGCAGAAGTGTGTTTTTTTATGTGTATACCCCCCTTTTTAACAACAAAGCACTTTGTGCAATTTATTTGTTTCTTAAAAGATTACTGCAGTCCTGTTTCACTGTCTGTGTCTGTCCTCTGACCTGTCTCACTGTCTGTCTGTCCTCTGACCTGTCTCACTGTCTCACTGTCTACACTGTAATTTCCCAGCTTGGGATAAATAAAGTATATCTATCTATCTCTCTATCTATCTCCCTCTCTGACCTGTCTGTCTCTGACCTGTCTGTCTCTCTGTCCTCCAGCTCTGCTGTATGTTCGCCAGTGCCGAGTATTCAAACTGTGGAGAGAACGAGTTCTTCAACCAGACCAGCAACAGCTGCCAGGCCTGTCCTCAGTGTCAGCCGGGACAGGAGCCACACATGGTGAGTTATCCTCGTTTTATACTGACACACTGAGTTCTGTGTTTTCATTATCTCTCAGCCAGAATCATCAAAATTACAAGGAAAAACTAACACATTTATAAGAAAGGAAAATCCCGAATTTACAGTCCAAAAATTCAAATTTACAAGGAAAAAAAATCACAAATTTAAGAGAAAAAAATCTAAAATTGTGATAAAAAAATCTAAAATTTATGAGAAAAATGACAAATTTAAGAGAAAAAATAATAATAAAAAAATCCCAAAATTCACGAGAAAAATACAAATTTACGAGTAAAAAAATCTAAGACTTCTGATCAATATTCTCATTTTATACTGACACACTGAGTTTTGTGTTTTCATTATCTCTAAGCCAGAATCAGAAAATCAGAAAATACCAAGGAAATACATAAAATGCCCAAAAAGACACAAAATGACCAAAAAAAGACACAAATTTACAAAAAAGAGACATACAATTTCCAAGGAAATACACAAAATGACCAAAAACAGACACAAATAAAAAGAAGAAAAAAAAATCATTCGAAATACAATAGGGACCTTGCAGGTCGTTGCCTGCTTGGGCCCTAAAAATGACCAAAAAAAGATACAAAATTACCAAAAGAGTTGGACCTCCTTTTGCATGAATTACTGCATTAATACGGCATCGATTTCAGAAAATATTCACATTTTTTTGACATGTACCTGTATAATTAAGCAGCCTTTTCATGCATCTGTATTTTCTTTCTACTGTATGTTAGAATCAGCTGCTGCAGCTGATTAAATCTGACAATTACTCATCCAACTGTGACCTTTCAGAACTGATAATAAGCATGAAATCTGACTTTATGAACCGTTGGGTCGTGTTTGTTCAGACCACCCAGGATACACACACACACACACACACACACACACACACACACACACACACACACACACACACACTGTGCTCACATAGCTGCACAGTGAAGAGTGACTAAATTCAAATGAACAATTTCTTCTGGTTTATTGCTCTCATTGACTCCAATGGTAAGGCATGCATCACAGTGAGCAGGTACCACACCATCCAGCACATACACACTGAACACTGATAGGCTGTTTACACAGAGCTGAGAGGAGAGGACAGGAGACGCTGGAAAACTCACAATACTTCAATATGTGCAATATGTGAGGAAAACTGTTTTGATAATTTTGTTGTTTTTTTGGACATTTTGTATCTTTTTTTGGAAATTATGTGTCTTTTTAAAGTCATTTTGTGTCTTTTTTTAGTCATTTTGTGTTTTATTTGGTGATTTTGTGTCTTTTTTCGTCCTTTGGTGGCATTTTTTTGTCATTTTGTCTCATTTCTGGTCATTTTGTGTCTTCTGTTGGTCATTTTGTGTCTGTTTTTTTTGTCATTTTGTGGCATTTTTTTGTCATTTTGTATCTTTTTTGGTCATTTTGTGTCATTTTTGAGTCATTTTGTTTCTTTTTTTAGTCATTTTGTTCCTTTTTTTTGTCATTTTGTGTCATTTTTTGGTAATTTTGTGTCTTTTTTTGTTCATTTTGTGTCATTCTTTGCCATTTTTTTGGTAATTTTGTGTCTATTTTGGTCTCTTTTACAACATTCGTGTTTATCAGACAAGTGCAACTTTTTTAAATAGTTTAAAAATATTATTGTAAAATGGAACCTTGTAGCCACTTTAAAACTCCTAAAGATAGGAAGGCTAAATAGACTGGAAATGGAAATACAGAGAAGCTGCAGTAGTCTCAGTCAGTCAGTCAGTCAGTCAGTCAGTCAGTGAGCCAAAGACAACAGAGCGGAGGTAAAGGCTTGTTGCACCCCGGGCTGCCACTCCCTCTCCACAGAGACAGCGGCACTCAAGGGTGAACAGGATGAATTATCGTCTCTGTAATTTTTATTTTATTTTTGTGGTTTTATGTGTTGATGCAGGTATGATGCTGCAGAGCACAGACTGTCACGTCTCTGTATACAGATTATATCACATTCAATTAGATCAACCAGTGAATACACAGAGAAATTAGTACTCAAAGTACTCAAAGTACTGCAGTTTATCTGACTAACTGCTAGCGTTTTGGTTCTGACTGTTACATTTAACTCTTTCTTTGGAGTTTGGGGCTGTTTTGACACTATTTTGGCTATTTTTTCAGCACAACCTCACCTATATGACCTGATTATTTTTTTTCATTTTTGACTTACTGGATCAACATTTTGAGCACAAAAAACACACCAAAAACACACAAATAATGATGAAAAACACACATAAAACACACACAAAAACACACAAAAGAAACACTTAAAAAGAAAACAAAAAACACCTTTTTTTATTTTACAAAAAACACACGTAAAACACACACAAAAACACATAAAAAACACAAAAAATGACAAAAAACACACATAAAAAGACACAAAACACATTAAAAAATTTTTTTACAAAAAAGACACATAAAAAACACAAAAACACACGTAAAACACACACACAAAAACACACGTAAAACACACACACAAAAAGACAAAAAACACACATAAAACACACAAAACACAAAAAATGACAAAAAAACACACACAAAAAATGACAAAAAAACACACACAAAAAGACAAAAAACACACATAAAACACAAAAAATGACAAAAAACACACACAAAAAACACAAATAAAAACACATTAAAAACACAAAAAACACAAATAAAAACACATTAAAAACACAAAAAACACAAAAAACACAAAAACACATTTTGTTTTACAAAAAAGACAAAAACACACTGAAAACAAATTTTTTTTACAAAAAAACTCACAAAAAAATTACAAAAAATACACGTAAAACACATACAAAAACACACACATAGAAAGACAAAAAACATTTAAAAAAAAAAGACAAAAAAACACATAAAAAGACACAGAATTAATAACACTCCTGTGCTTGTTTCCACTGTTTGTGTTCCTGGTTTGTGTTCCTGGTTCTTCCTGCCTGGAGTCACTAATCCTCCATGAGCCTCCAGAAACAATCCACAACAACGTCTTCTGTTAGATCTCATAAAATCACCTCGGCCTTAAAAACAGAGACGGAGACGAGAAGTTCAGCTGATAATCTCAGAGATCTGTCACAAAGATCACTGAGACAGAAACATGAGAGATTAATCACCAGAAGAGAAGAAGATTCTCTCTTTACTTTCTCCTGCTTCTGATCCTCTGGGAGTTCCTTTAGTGTGTGTGTTTGTTTCTTCACACCCTTTAAATCACAGGATAACGACAGGGTTACACACACACACACACACACACACACACACACATGTTTAAAGTGCATCTTGTATCCAGATTGTGAGCGATGACGCTGGATTTCATTTCTTTCTTGTTTATGTGGACATAAACACTGAGGTCAACTTATATTTCCCACTTCCTAGCTTCCACTGAGTGGTGAAAGTGATGGACGCGTTAAAGAAGAGAGAATTAAAGTTTCCGTGATGTTTTAAAGCTGCTCCACGTTGAGGGTTTCCTCCCTGAGGGAGCTTGTGGCTGGTGGTTGAAGAGGAGCAACATGAACCCTGAACTCCTCCTGCAGGAGGTCTCTGCTGCATGTCATCAGCCCCGTTCTCCTTCACTTCACTGTCGGAGCAGAAGATTATATCGCTGCTTTCTGTCAGTTCTGTTCTATCTAGACTAGTGTCTGGAGGAAGTTTGTGTTCTTATAGTGGGAGGTGCAACATAAGAAGGGAATAAAGCTAAATTTAATGAAATAACAGAATTTGCACATTACATGCAGATCACTACAACAACATCTGCAACTCCATAAAACATTTACTTTCCATAAGGTACCATTGAACATTGATAGGCTGTTTACACAGAGCAGAGAGGAGAGGACAGGAGAGATATATGTGAGGAAAACTGTTTTGATAATTTTGTGGGTTTTTTGGACATTTGTATCTTTTTTTGGAAATTTTGTCGTTTTTAAGTCATTTTATGTTTTTTTTTAGTCATTTTGTGTCTTTTTTAAGTAATTTTATGTATTTTTTTTGTCATTTTCTGTCATTTTTTTGTCATTTTGTATCTTTTTTTGGTCGCTTTGTGTCTCTTTTTAGTCATTATTTTCTTTTTTTTGGTCATTTTGTGTCTTTTTTTTCATCCTTTTGTGTCATTTTTTGGTCATTTTGTCTCATTTTTGGTCATTTTGTGTCTGTTTTCATCCTTTAGTGTCCTTTTGTCTAATTTTTGGTCGTTTTGTGTCATTTTTGAGTAATTTTGTTTCTTTTTTTAGTCATTTTGTGTCATTTTTTGGTCATTTGTGTCTTTTTTGGTTCCCTTTTACAACATTCTTGTTTATCAGACTAGTGCAGTGCCCGTAGGAAGTATGTATTCGTCTGCAACTCCATAAAACACTTACTTTTCATAAGGTACCACACCATCCAGCACATACACACTGAACATTGATATTCACTGGAAACTATGATAATATTATTGTTAAATGGAATCTTGTAGCCACTTTAAACCTCCTAAAGATAGGTAGGATAAATAGACTTCAGATGAGATGAGTCAGGGTGGAAATACAGAGTGAATTACTGTGTTACTGACCAGGTGGAGGCCTATCACACAATGGGGCGGAGCTACACTAAAAGGGGCGGGGCTCCTCGAAAAGGCGTCCCATCAGAAACAGAGCAATGCTGCAACACGTCCTACATAAATAATGATATTTAGAAAAATGAATTCAAAAATCTTCAAAATCGAGGATGCACACCTTCGTGCCATGAGCAAGACACACACACACACACACACACACACACACACACACACACACACACACACACACACACAAAGAAGCTTATCGCTTTTACAGATAGATTGATTTACAAATAACAAGATTCAGAGGCGACAAATGTGCTTTGAAAGGAAAGAAGCTTTCAGGGGGAGCAGCGTTTAGTGGGCGGGGCCTCAGTGATCCTGTGAAACAGAGATCCAATGAAAGCTTTAACACAAAGATCCTGCTGATAGCTCAGCAACGTTTTATATCACAACAATCACACGGAGACTCACAGACGTCAAACAGAAGAAGAATATTAGATTTCTCTCAGAGTCAGTCTGCTGTAGCCCAGAGCGAGAGGCCGAGGCTTGATTTATTAGATGAAAGTTAGAGGGAAATGAAAGATGAAAGAGAAGGAGCAAAATAGAGTGTGTGTTTCTCTATGTGTGTGTGTGTGTGTGTGTGTGTGTGTGTGTGTGTGTGTGTGTGTGTGTGTGTGTGTGGGCTCCCCACAGTGAAGAGATCGATGCTTAGAGACAGAAGGACGAGTTGGTCATCTTAAACACTAGCAGGCAGGGAAATAAACACACACATGAGTAAATAAACACACACACACACACACACACACACATTCTTGTACTTCTATCTTTGTGAGGACCCTCATTGTAACAGTGAATTCTCTTGCAAAGTTATAATAGTTTTAGATTTTTCATTAGTTTTAATATTGATTTCGTTGTGGTCTTTATTTTCAAATCCAGTTAGTTTTAATGAGTTTTTAGAGTGAGTTAGCTAGTTTTAGTTTAGTATTTATTTATTTTAAATGCTTTAGTTGTAGTTTAGTTTTTATTAGTTGTAGTGTTTTGTAATGGGGTATTTGTTGGGTGGGAGATTAAAAGAGGTCACAGTAAATTTTGCCTTTATTTCCTTTGTCTGATCCATCTTCATTATGTATGAAAAAAGTTGACAAAGAGGAAAACGAAGGACATTTTCACTATAATTTTAGTTAGTTTTGTAACCACACAATACAGTTTCAGTTAATTATCATTATCATGTAACCTTTAACCCTTAAAACAAAGTCTGAAATCTCAAAAAAAGCCTTTAAAGAAGTGAGGACCGGCTGAAATGTCCTCCCTTTGCAAAAATGTCCTCACTCTGTTGGTTAAAAACGTGTTCCGGTCCTCACTATGTAGGAAGAACAAGAAAACACACACACATCGGGAGCTCTGTGACCAATCAGGTTTCTCTTAGATTTGTTCAGGACAGAGATAGAAACAGATGTGAGAGTGTGTGTGTCCATGGAACCGTTCTGAATCATCTCACTGATTTAATTTAAAGTTGTATTATTGGAGAGAGGTATTTATTGAATGTGTGTGTGTGTGTGTGTGTGTGTGTGTGTGTGTGTGTGTGTGTGTGTGTGTGTGTGTGTGTGTTCCAGAGCTGTGGCTACGGTGTGAAGGACGATGACTTCGCCTGCGTGCCGTGTCCTCACGGGAAATATTCCAAAGGGAAATATGAGATCTGCAGACGCCATAAAGACTGTGACGCCCTCATCAAAGCTACTGTTCGCGTAGCGGGGACGCCAGACAGCGACGCGGAGTGTGGACCCTGTTTACCAGGGTAAACAAACACACACACACACACACACACACACAAGATGCTTTTACTCTAATGTTAATTAAAAACACTGAAGACAGCAGATATTTAGCAGTGGTGGAAGAAGTATTCAGATCTTTTACTGCAGTAAAAGTACTAATACACACTGTGAAATTACTCCACTACAGTCAAAGTCCTGCATTCAAAACTTACTGAAGTAAAAGTACAAAAGTATCAGCATCAAAATGTACTTAAAGTATCAAAACACACTGTACTGCTACAGAGCTAACTGTTAGCCTGTTAGCACATACACACTGTACTGCTACCGAGCTAACTGTTAGCCTGTTAGCACATACACACTGTACTGCTACAGAGCTAACTGTTAGCCTGTTAGCACATACACACTGTACTGCTACAGAGCTAACTGTTAGCCTGTTAGCACATACACACTGTACTGCTACAGAGCTAACTGTTAGCCTGTTAGCACATACACACTGTACTGCTACAGAGCTAACTGTTAGCCTGTTAGCGCATACACACTGTACTGCTACAGAGCTAACTGTTAGCCTGGTAGCGCATACACACTGTACTGCTACAGAGCTAACTGTTAGCCTGTTAGCACATACACACTGTACTGCTACAGAACTAACTGTTAGCCTGTTAGCACATACACACTGTACTGCTACAGAGCTAACTGTTAGCCTGTTAGCACATACACACTGTACTGCCACAGAGCTAACTGTTAGCCTGTTAGCACATACACACTGTACTGCTACAGAGCTCACTGTTAGCCTGTTAGCACATACACACTGTACTGCTACAGAGCTAACTGTTAGCCTGTTAGCACATACACACTGTACTGCTACAGAGTTAACTGTTAGCCTGATAGCACAAACACACTGTACTGCTACAGAGCTAACTGTTAGCCTGTTAGCACATACACACTGTACTGCTACAGAGCTAACTGTTAGCCTGTTAGCACATACACACTGTACTGCTACAGAGCTACCTGTTAGCCTGTTAGCACATACACACTGTACTGCTACAGAGCTAACTGTTAGCCTGTTAGCACATACACACTGTACTGCTACAGAGCTAACTGTTAGCCTGTTAGCACATACACACTGTACTGCTACAGAGCTAACTGTTAGCCTGTTAGCACATACACACTGTACTGCCACAGAGCTAACTGTTAGCCTGTTAGCACATACACACTGTACTGTTACAGAGCTAACTGTTAGCCTATTAGCAATTTGCAGACTGGATGCTGAGGGGTTAACATCCCCTCCGGTTCTGCAGCTGGGAGAGACTGCTGCAGGAGGACTGTGGCGATTCGACTCGTTCTTACTCTTCTTAACGAGCTGCCGGCCCCCGCAGCTCGTTAAGAAGAAAAATAGTTGCTAAGGGGGTCTGAAAAGTTGCTAAATATAGCAACAAAGTCTTTTTTCAGGGGAGAAAAAAGACCCGACAAAAGTCGTGGAAACAGCCCTAAAGGAAACCTCGTCTTGTGTCATTATCTGCTTTAATTCATATTTTTTCATCTAAGAATGACAGTAGAATCCACCTGTATGGACGTTACTCCACTGAATGTGTTCTGTGTATTGCTGCAGTGTGACTCTTCATATTTTGGCCCATGCAGAGTGTGATCTGACAGAGCGGACCACCCTGTTGTCTTCATTTAAATGCTTTCATTTGTGTGCAAACATGCTCTAAATCCTGAACCTTCTCATTTGCTCATGACAGCTGTGGACGCATCCCCTGTCACTTCAAAATATTAAACCAATAAGGGACGTTTAAACGTTCCCAGACCTTCCCGTCCTCTCCGTCTCGCTCATCCTTTCCGTCATCCATCATCCCGCTCCTCCTCTTCCTCCTCTCTGTACACTTTGTCAACACCAAACTTTCTGACAGCGTTGTTAAACTGTGTGAGACCTCCTGCTGCGCGGTGTATTTTACACACAAATGTTTGTTTAATGAGAACGTTTTTATTGTTTTTCTGCGTCATATTTCATCTGATATCAATGACTGAACGTAGGCAGTATATAATTAAATCAGACGTGAAGGAATTGGCATAAATAAGAGTTTGACGATCCTCCTCCTCCTGTCAGCAGGCTGGATGACGGCCTACTGCCTCCTACTTTTCTTGGCTCTCGGCCGTCTTTTTCAGGATGTTTTTGCTTTTTCTCAGGAACTCCGAGTTTGGTCATGTCTCTCTGTGACTAGAGAGACATGGGAGACATTAGATAGAGACTTTAGATAGAGACACTGGATGCAGCGTATTTTGTGTCATTTTGCTTCTTTTTTTGTCATTTTGTGTTTTTTTTGTTGTAATTTTGTGTCATCTTTAGTTATTTTATATCTTTTTTTTTATTTTTTTGTCTTTTTTTGGTCATTTTGTTTCTTTTTTTAGTCATTTTGTGTCTTTTTTGGTCATTTTGTTTCTTTTTTTAGTCATTTTGTGTCTTTTTTGGTCATTTTGTGTCTGTTTTTGTCATTTTGTGTTTTTTTTAGTCATTTTGTGTCTTTTTTGGTCACTTTGTGTCATTTTTTGGTCATTTTGTGTCTCTTTTTGAAAATTTTGTGTCTTTTTAACATTTTGTGTAATTTTTGGTCATTTTGTGTCTTTTTATAGCCATTTTGTGTCTTTTTTTAGTCATTTTGTGTCTTTTTTGGCCACGTTGTAATTTTTTTGCCATTTTGTGTCTTTTTTTTCATCATTTTGTGTCATTTTTAGTCATTTTGTGTGTTTTTTTAGTCATTGTGTTTCATTTTTTGGTCATTTTGTGTCTTTTTTGGTCCCTTTTACAACATTTGTGTTTATCAGACTAGTGCAGTGCCTGTAGGAAGTATGTATTCAGAAGTATTCAGAGCTCGGCCGTCTTTGTCAGGATGTTTTTGCTTTTTCTCAGGAACTCTGAGTTTGGTCATGTCTCTCTCTGTGGCTGGAGATGCATAGAGACATTAGAGACATTAGATAGAGACATTAGATAGAGACAGTGGATGCAGCGTACTGTATGTGTGGGTGTCGGTAGAGTCCGTACCTGTTCAGACCAGGACAGGCCTGAACAGTAGCAATAAAGTTGAGTTAAAGTCTCTGCAGAGAGAAAGACCTGGAGGAAAATCAGTCTGTTGATCCAGATTTGTTTGTCTGCTGGTTTCCATGGACGCAACTTTAGGAGCTCATTAAATAATTCATCTTTATAAGCCATAATTAAGCCATTAATACTTTTTTATTACCAGCGATATATAATGATGTCTCAATAGAACACACCTATCGCTGTAAGTCCACAATACTTTTGCTATTACATCATCTTTATTATTTTTTGTTAATACTTTAATAATTTATGCACTTTATCTAATTATATATATACGTTCTTCTTTTTTTTATTCAACTGATACAATGTGAGAGGTAATATATGTGCAATTCAATGTATTGCAACTAAACGGTTTGTTAAATTTTGTAACTTTTTTAACACCAACATTTTTTTTGAATTGGGCTTAGTGGAAAGACTCCTGTAAGTTTATTAGAGCTGCCAGAGCAGCTTGAAGGTCCCACCATGGAAATAATCCACATGTTTCTTTATTTCCTGTACTGGAGCATGGATGTGACAAAAAAGACAAAATTATGACCAAAAAGGACACAAATTATAACAAAAAAGACAGAAATTATGACCAAAAAGACACAAATTGTGACAAAAAGACAAAATTATGACAAAAAAGACACAAATTATAACAAAAAAGACAGAAATTATGACCAAAAAGACAAAATTATGACAAAAATGACTCAAATTATGACAAAAAGGACACAAATTATGACCAAAAAGACAAAATTATAACAAAAAAGACAGAAATTATGACCAAAAAGACTCAAATTATGACAAAAAAGAGAAAATTTTGACAAAAAATACAAAATTATGACAAAAAGACACACAATTATGACAAAAAATACAAAATTATGACAAAAAGGACACAAATTATGACAAAAAAGACAAAATTATGACCAAGAAGACAGAGGTAAAGTGGGGTACATGAGGACATGAGGTAAAGTCGTACGTGACGTGAGCAGATTTGAGCAGAGTTTTGCGTCTTGGCAGTGTAGACGGACACGTCGTATTATTGTGCAAAAATAATAATAAAGAAAAGAAAAGAAAAGAAAAGAAAAACTTCAAACTTCAGACGTTCTGGTTTAGAGAATAATCTGAGTTAATGCTCTGTGGAACATTAGCATAAAGTGTTAAACAATTAATTCCTCCATCATTAATGAGTCAGATAACGTTAGCTCGTTTTCATGACCTGTTGAAATCTGTTGAACATTTGTAATTGTGCTTATTATTTGTAGTTAAAACATTGACTAATGTTCAATCAAAATCAGTCAGTCATCAGAGAACGGACCAGATGTTCCTCAACTAATGAATCCTCCTCATGATCCAGAGGTTCCTACAGGCTCCAGGTCTAAGTCCTTGTTCTGACTATATCCACAGACATAAAGGTGTCAGTTCATTACCTGCATGCTGCATACATTAAGGACACGCTGCTATAACTCCTGCTCTGGTCTAAATGATTTAATAGCAGCCGTCACTCAGACTCTCTTCTCTAATAGAGGCGTCATGACTCAGGGCCAGAATATGTTCTGAGCTCCTTTAGAGCCTGCAGGCCAGCAATTATCTACATTTCTTCACTGAGGCAAACTTTTCACCTCACGGCTTCCCCATACTTATTCACCATGTAGGTACAGTATGTCTGGAGGCTGGAGGCACATACCACACACACACACACACACACACACACACACACACCTGCCCAAACTACTTTAACTCTTTATGTTCTCCTCAGATTTACTCCCTCTGGAGACCCTCGGTCCTTAAAACATGTTTAAATACCATGTTGGTATATTTTTCACCTATATGACCTGATAATAATAATAATAGATTTTTTATTCTGACTTACTGGATCAACATTTAGAACCAAAAAGAACCAAAGAAAAACCAACATAAATGTGATCTTGTGATTGTGTGTGATCCTGTCATCAACTCTGGTTTTTATTCTAGTGGGACTCTGTTTGATTTGGCTCTGGTGTGTTTAGAGGAACAATTTTGGTCATTTTGTGTCTTTTTTTGTGTCTTTTCTAGTTATTTTGTGTCTTTTTTTTGTAATTTTGTGTCTTTTTTGGTCATTTTATGTCTTTTTTTGGTCATTTTTTGTCGTTTTTTAGTCATTTTGTGTCTTTTTTTGTCATTTTGTGTCTTTTTTGTCCTTTTGTGTCTTTTTTTAATTATCATTTTGTGTCTTTTTGGTTATTCTTTGTCTTTTTTTTTGGTCATTTTGTTTCTTCTTTAGGTAATTTAGGTTTTTTCTGTCATTTTTGTCTTATTTGGTCATTTTGTGTCGATTTTTTAAATAATTTTGTGTCTTTTTTTGGTAATTTTGTTTCTTCTTTAGGTAATTTAGGTTTTTTCTGTCATTTTGTGTCTTTTTGCATCTTTTTTTGGTCATTTTGTGTCTTTTTGCATCTTTTTTTGGTCATTTTGTGTCTTTCTTTGGTCATTTTGTCTCTTTTTTTAGTCATTTAGTCTAACATAAAATGTGATTTTGAAACTTTTTTTACTTTCAAAACACTATCATGCTCAATAAAGAATTGTAAATGTGTCAAATGTGACCAAAGGTGTCAAATCTACCATATAAGAGGGTTCCATCCAGTTCTATCATTTGATACTAAATCTATTTGAGCTTGTCTCCAGTTTTACTTGGTATATCATCATCAAACTGAAACTGGCCTCATGGAGTTTACAGCCAGAACTTTAGAGGTAAATGTACAGTAGGGCTCCACGCTGCTTTGTTTTATACTCTGATGGAGGCAACAAGTCTGGATTATTTGGAGCTTTTAGAGACTCCACAGGGTTAATGTCCAAGTTTTTTCAATTATTCCGACAAAGATTGAATTATGAGACAGATTTTCAAACTAAATGGTTTGATAAAACGGACATTTTTTTGTCCATGCAGACTTTTATCTACTGTATCTAATTATATTTTAATGGATTGAGGCCTAATCTTCTTAGTTTCATGGTGTTTTTAACCACATCTGAAGCTTTTAATCTTTTAAAGATGATACAAGAGGGCAATTAATTACATTTTACATTCATCTTTCTATCTAATATAACAACTTCCTGTTTTATACTTTGTGTCTGCAGGTATTACAAGCTGGAAAACAAACCCAGGACCATCTACGACATGGTGTGTCACTCCTGCCAGAACGCTCCACCCAACACCAAAGAATGTAAGAACAGCCTCTGCAGCTTTATTCCTCCCTCCCCTTCTCTCTTTTTACTTTCTTTCTTTCTTCCTTCCTTCCGCTCACTTCCAACCTCGTCGTCCCGACAACCTTTTATTCTTGTTTCAACTATGAATTCCCCCTTTTTCTCTCCTCCAACCTTTATCTCACAGCTCTCTGTCCAAACACAGACCTGGTTTCCGCTGGAATCAAAGCGACCAAACATTAAAGTTTTTTTATCTAAGTGAAAGGAAATAAAAGGGGACATGCTGTGTGAAAGCAGATGTGGAGAGGCTGGACTTGGTTTGAGGGAACAATCAGGGTCAGAGGCTGTGGTGAGTTCTCCCGGACCCTCCGGTCCCCCCTGGACCCTCTGGTCCCCCCTGGACCCTCTGGACCCCCGGACCCTCTGGTCCCCCCCGGACCCTCTGGACCCCCCGTCCCCCCTGGAGGGGCCCCACACACTGACCCGTGATCTGCATCTCAGCTCTTCTGGCTCCAGAGGAGCGTTAGGCAACTTAACCACAACCTCACTGGTTACCTGCATACCTGACACTGAGTGTGTGTGTGTCTGTGAGAGAAAGACTAAATGACCAAAAAAGACACAAAATGACAAAAAAAAGACAAACAAAAGACACAAACAGACACAAAATGAGAAGACTTAATGACCAAAAAAGACACGAAATGGCCAAAAAGCCACAAAATTACAAAAAAAAAGACAAAAATTGGCCATAAAAGACACAAAATTACTAAAAAAAGACACAAACTCACTAAAAAAAGACAAAAAAGACACTAAAAGACACAAAATGAGAAGACTAAATGACCAAAAAAGACACGAAATGACCAAAAAAGACACGAAATGGCCAAAAAGCCACAAAATTACTAAAAAAAAGACATAAAATGGCCATAGAAGACACAAAATGACTAAAAAAAGACACAAACTGACTAAAAAAAGACACAAAATGAGAAGACTAAATGACCAAAAAAGACACAAAATGGCCAAAAAGCCACAAAATTACCAAAAAAAAGACAAAAAATGGCCATAAAAGACACAAACTGACTAAAAAAAGATACAAAAAGAAACAAAATGAGAAGACTAAATGACCAAAAAAGACACAAAATTGCCAAAAAAGCCACAAAATTACTAAAAAAAGACACAAACTGACTAAAAAAAGACACAAAATGAGAAGACAAAATGATCATAAAAGCCACAAAAAAACATGAAAAGGATTCAAAAATGGACAAAACAGCCCTATAAGACTTCACAGAGTTAACACACTTCCAAGAAATCCATTGTCATTTCCCATTATTAGTCATTCCCAATAGCTGTCAGTAGTTATTGTCCTCTGTGGTTTGTCCACATGTGACAGATAGATCACACTGATCAAACACTGAGGAGACGTGATGGTGGTTTGGTTCCTCGCTGATCCATTCTGAGATGGGAACGATATTTATGGGCCCATAATTACTGAAAACCCCCCTTAGAGTGTAATTGAAGAGGCCGGAAATGAATAGATGGTATTGTTATTGTGTCATATTTAATGAGTGTGTTTTGAAAGACGAAAACCCAAAAAGCAGCCCGGGCCTGCAGACAGGAGGGTGTGAAGAGTGTGTGTGTGTGTGTGTGTGTGTGTGTGTGAATAAACACTTTCTTTTCAACACTGTGCTAATTGTTTCTCCAGGCATGGAAACGAGTGATTGAATGGAGCAAATAAGATCTATAGAATGATGTAACACGTCTAGTGCTGAAAGAAACTTCATCTTTTATTCACATTCAAACCTATTTTATGGGAGATTGCAGTTTTTTTTTTTTTGCTTTGACAGATCATTTCAACTTTCAGTTTCCTGTTTTAGATTGTTTAACACTTTAAAACATGGGTGTCAAACTCGTGGCCCACGGGCCAATTGCGGCCCTCGTGGCGATATTTTGTGGCCCCCACCTTGATATGAAAGTTTAATGTGAGTTTTATATGAATGGCACTTTACTGTGTTGTGTGTGGAAGGTCCCTTTAATTACTGTTTTGGTAATTTTGTGTCTTTTTTTAAAAATAATTTTGTGTCTTTTTTGGTAATTCTGTGTCTTTTTTAATAATTGTGTCTTTTTTAAATAATTTTGTGTCTTTTTTTTAGTAATTTTGTGTCTTTTTTGACAATTTTGTGTATTTTTGGTAATTTTGTGTCTTTTTAAAATAATTTTGTGTCTTTTTTTAAAATAATTTAGTGACTTTTTTGGTAATTTTGTGTCTTTTTTAAATAATTTTGTGTATTGTTTTGGTAATTTAGTTTCTTCTTAAAGTAATTTATTTGTTTTTCTGTCATTTTGTGTCTTTTTTAAAATAATTTTGTGTATTTTTTTGGTCATTTTGTTTCTTCTTTAAGTAATTTATTTGTTTTTCTGTCATTTTGTGTCTTTTTAGGGTAATTTTGTGTCTTTTTTAAATAATTTTGTGTCTTTTTTTATTAATTTTGTGTCTTTTTTGATAATTTTGTGTCTTTTTTGGTAATTTTGTGTCTTTTTAAAATAATTTTGTGTCTTTTTTAATAATTTTGTGTCTTTTTTGGTAATTTTGTGTCTTTTTAAAATACTTTTGTGTCTTTTTAAAATAATTTTGTGTCTTTTTTAAAATAATTTTGTGACTTTTTGGGTAATTTTGTGTCTTTTTTAAATAATTTTGTGCATTTTTTTGGTCATTTTGTTTCTTCTTTAAGTAATTTATTTGTTTTTCTGTCATTTTGTGTCTTTTTTGGGGTAATTTTGTGTCTTTTTAAAATAATTTTGTGTCTTTTTTGGTCATTTTGTTAAAATCTCTTAGATCTCTGTTTTTGTTGTCTTTGGCGGCCCCTGTGGTGATAAGTGGTAACTGCAGCGTTTTCAGATCTCACTTTCACTTATTTTTGCAGTTTCACCGTCTGTAGTCATGGCTCCTTTTTTTCTTTTCTTTATTTGTTCGTCTGAAACTGTTTAATTGAGATGCAAGCAGAGACTAGTGAGTGAGCTGCAGAGTGAATGTGTTACGTTATCTCCGCCTTCTGAAACACCCACAATCCCAGGAATGTCCCCACAAACACCCAGACCACAACACTGCACTGGGACGGCTTTTCATTCAATGGTGTTACCTTCATTCAGTGATAGAGAGTTACCTAAAAGGTATTTACTCACATGGAAATATTCAAGATAATTACATAACTACTTCTTGAGATACTGAACTGGGTAACTCTTAACCAATAACCCTCAAATAATAAATGGTAAACAGTTAGTTTATTAATGTTTAATCATCATTTATAAACCATATGTAGGCCATTTAGAATGGTAAATTCATGATTTATTATTGTTTAACTAACTATATAATTTATAAATGGCAATAAGATGGTATATTAATGTAAGTTTATAGTTTTTAAACACCATATTAAGTATGTTAATGATTTTGAAATGATTCATTTACCGTTAAGAAATTGGTTGAAAACATTTTAAGATTAAATATGTATAGCACTTTGTAAATGGTTAATAATTGGTTTAAAAACCATCAATAAAGATTATTTAGTTGGTAAAGTAGAAACAAAATTACCAAAAAAAGACACAAAATTACAAAAAAAAAAGAGACAAAATGACGGAAAAAAATAAATTACTTAAAAAAGACACAAAATGACCAAAAAAGACAAAAAATTAATTCCCAAAAAAGACACAAAATTATTAAAAAAGACAAAAAATGAATTCCCAAAAAAGACACAAAATGACCGAAAAAAATACAAAAATTAACAAAAAGACACAACATTATTAAAAAAGACACAAAATTACCAAAACAAGACACAAAATTATTAAAAAAGACAAAATTATTTTTGTAAAAAGACAAAAAATTACCAAAAAAGTAACCAAAGGGACCTTCCAAACACAACACAGTAAAGTGCCATTCATATAAAACTCACATTAAACTTTCATATCAAGGTGGGGGCCACAAAATAAAGTCACGAGGGCCACAATTGGCCCACGGGCCACGAGTTTGAGACCCATGGTGTAAAGTGTTACCCTGTACTGTTCTAACTGGTTAAAAAAAAAAAAAGATAGAAAATATAAAATGTCTACAAGCAGATACAAATTACGAAGACAATAATAAATGTGAAACGATCTTTAAAACAAGCTGTAAGTGCAGTTTGGTTTTTCTGCAGTTTCTCTAATTAGTCTGAAAACAAGATACAACAACAAAGAGCATCCTCCACTTCTAATTCATGTCATAATTCAGCCTGTGGTACATTTTAATTAAACCCTCAGTAGATGAGAGCATAAACTAATGCCCCCCCCCCCCCCCCCCCCCCCCCCCTCCAACAGTAAATAGAGGAGCTGGAGCTGCTGAGGGTGAAGGCAGGCTGACACTCGCTGTGTAATCTGTAAATTACCCGCCTCGCTC